>NC_070595.1:5299556-5462056 GCF_027409825.1 Scomber japonicus | reverse complement strand
TCTTATCTGGAAAGCCAGGTTTATTGGGATTATGTGTAATTTTTTTTGTGTGTGTGTGTGTGGTTGCATCTCAGGGTCCATGAGCTGGAGGAGCAGGTGAAGGATGCAGAGACGAGGGCTTATCAGAGCCTGGAGGAGGAGACGAAGAGGCACCGGGAGGCTTACACCAAGATGGAGAGGGACAGAAACTCGGAGATAGATCTGCTGTGTTTCAAGTAAACTCACCAACACAATCTAAACCTTTTATAAGATGCTGTAGCTTGCTGTGGTTCTGACTTTACTGTATGGAACTGAGGCTGTACCCAAGTAGTTATTCTCATTTCCAAGACTGACACTCTCAAAACTGTTCACTGCTACCACAGACCATCACAGAATGAAGAATGATTTAATGCTTGGCTTCAATTTTGAAAGTATTTGAAAATGGAGCTCTTAAACTGTTGGAGTCACCCATCATGAGTCTCAGAAATGACCATAAATCACTTTTTCTGTGAAACCCAGCACATTTCCTCATCATTTTTCTTTAACTTGGCCAAGGAACAAATTCCGTACCTCCTCCTTTTGAGGTGGATGATTGAGGCATTTTACACTTCCAGCTGTGTTTCCCCCCTATTTACACATGTGAAAAAAATAGTTCCACTAGTACAGTATCAATACAGTTCAATTAAATGCCTTTATTGTGAGCAGTACAATGTAATTGTGTGTCCCCAGTGGCTGATAACACATGAAAAACAGCAACAGAGACACATAAAAGACACTGGATTAAGAAAGAGAGAGAATATATAAATGTCAGTAATAAATATAGGCGCATTATTAATTAAGAGCAGTAGTTGCAGACTTAATTGCACATGCCGGCACATCACCTGTGTGTGTATGTTCATACACAGGGTGCAGCAGTTGGAAGAAGAGAATGGAGAGATGAAGTTAAACGTGTGCAGACTCAAGTCTCAGACAGAGAAACTGGACCAGGTGAGTGCCATTCACCAAATGGAATAATCCAGTTTTATTACAAGTTGGGTTGTAGTTTGTTTTTTTGTTTTTTGCTATTCAGTCATAATGATATTGTAGTTACTGAGTGAATTGCTCCTGTACTGTTTGTTTGGTTGCTTCGAAAAAGTGAGTGGAGCGAAAGAAATGAATTTTCTCAATAATGTCTTCCTGCAGGAGAAACAGAGGATGACGGACAAGCTGGAGGACACTAGTCTGAGACTGAATGATGAGATGGACCTGTACAGGAAGATCATGGACAAGCTCTGGCACAACCGCCACGAGTTCCAGAAAGAAAAAGAGGCCATGCAGGAGGTGTGGGGGGGGGGGTTTACATGGAGTTACATGGTGTTACATGGTAAAAAATAGTTGTAGGACACGAATTGAACTTCTTAACTTCTCCTGCAGCTGATCGATGATCTCCGCCGGGAGCTGGACTACCTGCAGATGTTTAAGCTGGAGATGGAGCATCCTGGGAAAGGAAAGGGTCTGTCTGAGTACAACGTCAAGACCAGGGAGATCGAAATGGAACACGAAGTGAAGAGACTGAAACAGGTTCGAACACATACAACGCACTGATGCTTGTTCTTTCTGTCCTTACATTCCCTTCTCTACATTTATTCCCAAGTACTGAAGGTTTGTTTGAACTTGGACCACAGATATATTGGCATGGATGATATTATGGGCTAATATTGGCTTATCGCAGATAGAACTGTACCTGTGTATGTTTGATCCATTTTTACAACAGCTGCCATTACATCAATTGTCCACCAGAGAGCACTAACACGTTTATTGTCTGTCAGATGTCTCACATAGTACAAATCTTGATCACAATTCTTTACTAATACAATTAATATGATACTTATTTTGAAATAATATTTAATAATAGTTAATATTCACCTAATTACTGTAAGTAAGTGATCTTGTGATATTACAGATTTATTGCTGAACTCCAATCAAAAAGTGATAAAGCTCCCCCACACTGTCTCACTCACTACATTCATCTGGCAGCATTTTAATATATACATACAAGAGCTGCCTCAATCATCCAATGAGAGGACTGGAAAGACCACTCTGAGCAGCAGGGTTCATATAAATAGTGTGCATCATCTGTCAGACTATTGAATATGAGAATTTATATCAATAAATACTGTATGTAATCATTGGTCAGAAATACTACATAGGATACAAGCTAGAAATAAGATGATGCTAATGATCACTAGGCCACTTATACATCATTATACTATACATACATACATACATACATACATACATACATACATACATACATACATACATACATACAACATAGACTGCAAAAGAAGTAAGAAAAAGACCCTGTATCACAAGAAAAACTAGTTTGAGATATTTAATACTCAGCTCTAGAATACACCAACTAGAGTATGTATTTATCTTACAAATATAGTATTCGTACTACTTTTGGATGTACAAACAGCAGTGAGGCGAGACGGTGTGCAGGAGCTTTTTCCATTTTTTGATTGCATTTCCTCCCATGCACCTGCCACCACTCAGGTGTGCAGAGATTCTTTTGATAATAAAGATTGGAGTTTATCAAAAAAATGTAAGTCAGGCTCCATTATTTAGTATGTATGACATTATTCAAAATGTTGTACACAAATATGTTAGTGAGAATTTTGTGAGATGCTGAGGCTTTAAATGGTTATCTGTCTCACATTTCCTCCATTATATGTAGAACCTTTTTTTTATTTTTGCTTTTTTATTTCATTTAAATTGACATTTGCACCATTATTTACTTAGGTAAGACTATAATGTACTATAATAATTCAATATTTTATCCACTGACAGTGTATTTAAGTGGACTTATAATTGTGGCTAATAATTACTTCATTTTAAAAAACTGAAATGTTTCCTGATCTCCATGATTCCCCAGATTAAATTTAATATTTAGAACAATTGTATTCCATTACCTTTATTTTATATAAAAGTTATAATGTAAGATCATGCCAAACTAGTTGATGTGGTGTTTTATTGAGAATTTAGTGTTTTTGAGATAGCTGAATCATCTGGTACAAAGTTTTTATGGTTACACCAATTGGACATTTTTGCCATAATCCTCTAATATATTCTCTCACAATGGATTAAAAGTATACATTTAATGCTGGATCAAACAAATAATTATTTCTATGTTTATTTTCACATTTTAACCCCTTTTTTAAAATTTGACTAAAACACATGGACACAAAAAAGTACATTGACCCACATACATTTTGATAATAAGTGTGTTGACCCAACTCCAGTGGACAAAGTTTCATCCAGAATCCTCTCTGAAAGCAGATGTTTTATCTGTTCTCTTCCTCAGGAGAACCACAAGCTGCGGGATCAGAACGACGACCTGAACGCTCAGATCCTCAGTCTGAGTCTCTACGAAGCTAAGAACCTGTTCGCCTGCCACACCAAGGCCCAGTGCCTGGCAGCCGAGATCGACAACGCATCCAGGGATGAGGTTTGTCTCGTGGATGTTATGCTGATTTATTCATTTTTTCTTTTCTATCATTTCCCTTCTTATGCATCCCTCTCTTTCTGTCTCTCTCAGCTGGTCGACGCTTTAAAGGAGCAGGAGGAGATCAACCTGCGTCTGAGGCAGTACATGGACAAAATCATTCTGGCCATTCTGGACCACAACCCCTCCATCCTGGAGATCAAGAATTAAACACCACACAAACACACACTCTAATACTATTGTAGTTGTGGGGACCTTCCATTAACCACTTATAACCTAAACTGCACCTGAAGGTGAAGCCCAAATTATGAAAGTCCCAAATGTTCTCACAACTTGTGACTGAGTGTTGCTCACAAATGCAGTTACTCACTATTTATAAGCTGACCTGTCAGTCACTGTAGAGATGTTGTGCTGTGTTTAATCTATCCACACCAATGTTTCATTACTGTATATTTGAAACAAGTGACATCTACTGAAATTTGGGAGCTGGAGAATATTTGTGATTACACAAAAAAGAAAATAAAGTTTTGATCACTTTATTGTAAGTAGAAACACTTCCAGTTGTTAAAGACGGAGCTCTACAGTTATTGATTATAACTGGCCTGTCATTCACTCAGAATTCAGACTGATACAGAGGTTTCATTTAAGGAGTGAGCGATCTTAAAGGACCATACCAGTGTTTTGCATGTTTTCTACAAGCTATTTAAATTGTAAAACATGATAGACTGGTTCGGTAGTCTTTTTACTCTCCTCTAGATAGCTGTCGTCATTGTGTGGTGATGCTAAACAGATGTTCCATCTTATCTGCAGTAATACAAGTTGACTTTCATACTGTATGGGAATAAATAGAAACCAGTGGAAGCATTAAAGGAAGAATACTTAATGGTATAGTTCAACATTTTGGGAATTTCATTCAATTGCTTTGTTTCCAAGATAAAGATGGAAAGGTTCATCAGTGTCATGACTGTTTAATACAGAGCTAGATTCAACATGTAGTTAACCTACTTTACCACAAAGACTGTAAGCAGAGGTACATGGCTAGCCTGGGTCTACCATCTGCATCTTATCAGTTTAATCCATACAAACGGATTTAGGTTGAGTTCTGTTTTGGGACTATATCTTGACCAACAGCCGCTCAGCACTTCTGTGGTTAGAGTCCAAACATACATTGAACAATTTCTTTTAAAAAAAACACCTCAAACAAATTTGTACAGTGGTCAGAAGTCATGGAAGGTATTTGAGTATATCTAGTAGATGGTACAGTCTTAAATGACTGTCCAGCAATCATATTTCAAGTTCTGTTTTCATGTGATTGTATTTCTAACCTTTTTAAATTCAGCTGTCTTATCACAACTGAATGTCTACATGATATACGCACACTGTTTACTACATCACATTAGTTTTTATTAATATTAACGACATTAACACTGATAGCTGTTATTGAGCCTTTTGAGAGACAATTCAGTGCTGTGCCAAAAGCCTTTAACCAGTATGGGTCTCTGAGGAATACTGATGATAAAGGTATTTATAGGTGCCAATATTATGTGCCAACACTTCACTGTTCTAATGTGCAGAAGGTTTTTTTTGTCAAGTAATAGTTGAAATAGTTGAATTTCTGCAGTTTCTCAGCTCAAAAGAAAACTACTTTCTTTTAAAATGGGATTTAGTCATTCACAAATAATCTTTAACTCAAGTCTGTTCCACATAGATTTAAGAAAAATAGAAACACTATTAAACTTTGCAATGTTGCACCTAATTACTGTAAGCAAGTGATCTTGTGATTTAAAATGAGGAAACTGTTCATTTCTACGCTGCCTTTGGTGTCTTTGTGAACTGGCCTTGAGACTTAGGGAGTGTTGTTCTACCAGTGTTGTAAATTAGTCTTACTTCAAGTAATTTAAACAAAGTATTTAACTTGAATATTTTTTCACACATACTTGAAACCCACGGTGTTACCTAGAGAAGCTAGCAAACACACCATAAAGGTATTCCACAGGTGTGTCACCATAAGTAAGGCAGTACTGAGCTGCTGATAGTGAGCACTATAATATGTAACAAATAAGTTTTGCTCCATTGCACAAATCATTCACCTAGTGATTTCTTTTTTCCCTTTCTTCCCTTCTTTTGTGCGTTGGCATACGAGGTATGAAAAAGTATATTATTTAAGCAGTTGAGCTCTGATTTTGTCCATTGTTGCCATTGTAATTGAGCTTTTTTTTAAAATATTGACATTTTTACTTTGACACAGTATTTGTGATGTCATACATTGTACATGTTGTACAGAATCTGATTACTATTTATGTGCAAGTTATTCCGCTTATTAAAATGTCTCTAGGTTTGACACTAAATAATCAAATGTGTTGTAGACTATAATATGAACTCGTATAGCACACGTCATAACCAAATAATGATATTAATCATGATGAAAAAAAATAATATAGTCTGTCACAACTCACATGTTCACTTTGATTTGTTTTATTTGTGTAGCACACATGGAACTATGGGATGACCTTGTTGTACAAATTAGATGTGTAAATAAAATCCATTCGCTTTGGCATGATAACATGGGCTGTTTCTTCTCTGTCCAGTAGGATACATGACTTTACTCTCCTGTTACAGAGTTGGAAGAAAAACAGTTTTTGACCCAGAGAGCCTCTATAAGACCGGATTAAGTAATAAGCCATTTCCACAGCAGACGTTGAGACTTCTGCGTTTCCTGCTGTGACATCAGATTGTCTTCTGTAATAAAGGCCTGTGATGCAGGACCTGTCTTAGTTGACATTGTACTTCAGTGATGCACATTCACAATTACATTTGCAATTAATTCACTTAACATGATTGACATGTAGTTAACCTGGACTTTTTGGGGACCCTAGAGGTTTGTGCAGTTGGTCATTTTGCATGCTTGAAATTCAGTCCTTCACTTTGTGTTAGCATGCAGCAGCTTTAAAGTGACTGAGTGGAATGATTCATATTAAAAGAGGCAAGCAATAAGATAAATTCAAACTTTTGTCATGTATTTAAAAAAATATATAAACATGTACTTACAATTATTTTGGGAAAATGTTTAAAATTGTTGAACAGGGATCCTCGAAATGTACTAGTTCGCACAATGTGTAGACACGTTAAGGAAAAATTGTGCAACTTGTGCAAACAGCACACTTACGAACAATCTTCTGTATAATACAAAGTAGTAGTGTAAGTGAGTAGCTGAATAATTAGAAGTTCACACCCTGCCTACTTTCTCACCTCTACTAATCACAGTGTGAAGAAGGCAGGCTTGTTAATGTGTTGATTTGAAGTTACACAACCGCCAGTGCCAAAGTCAGAACAGTGTGGGGGAAGGGTGTTTCAGACGCTGTTCAACCATCTGACAAACACTTCTTCAATTGAAGAATACTAACCAGTTCAATTCTATTACGTTCCCCTAGCATTAATTATTAGTCAGTTTTCTCAATGGAGTCAGAGGAGACTGTAGAAGGACAAGATGCCAGCAGGCCAGTCCAGATACACTGCTACTCTGTCAGAGTACAGGCAGGAGAGGATGGCATGACAGGAAGAGTAGTTATTATGACAGTGCAGCAGACTCCAGCACTCGTCATCCTGCCCTTTCCTTTTGATTCCAACATCCTGCTTGAACATCCACATTGAAACTGAGATTTAAGGTGATGACGATTTGAAAATTGCCTTCTAATGTCATTTCAGTGGCTCCCCTCTGAAATTTCTGATGGGGTACTTCAACATGAATCTCCAAAATGTTAATCATTGTGATTGTCATAGTTTAATGTTAATTTGATTTCCCCAGTAAAGTGCAGATGTTGTTTTCTATGTCCCCGATTAGTGACAAAATACTGAATAATTTATTTGTTGGCCTGAAAATGGTCAAATTTAGATATTTTCCATAAAAATACTCAAACTAGCCTAAAAAATACCTACAGTGTGCTACATTTAAAAAAACAAAACAACATAATCTCCTCTGAAGCTACTAGTCCCTACTAGCCTTCAAACATCCAGTTTGTGCATCTCCAAGCTTTTGTAAAAATCAAGCAGAAGCTGAGATGACATCACTACAATGTCATCAGGGTCATTTTTAGAGGCTAGAAACTCCTCTAGAAGCTGTGTGAGTGCAAAATAGATTCATGTGGATTTTTAGCCAACAGTGTTATGATTGAAGCAAACATATATGTTGTTTAAGCCTATAAAGACTCATAAAGACCATTCTGGAGAAGATCTGACCAAACACCAGTCAGTACTGGGTTTTTGGTAGAAAGTGTCAAACACTGTTTTTGACTTTTGATTACTTTCTGTGGTCGCTGTAAGTCAGTACCAGTCAGAGCCAATATCTGCATGGCACATATTTCATTTTCATTTGGCCTTGTGAGCATCTCCACTCATGAGGCAACAGGTTTCTTGAGACAAACTAAGTTGCAGGTGTGACAAGTTTGCCTTAAAAATGAGCTAATATGGTTTCTAAAATGTAACAAACTAAACTGGTTGGGATTCAAACGTCTGTAGTTTTCTATACGTTACCCTACGTCCTACACAGCATTATAATGTATCTGGGCTAACTTTACTCATTCTACAACGACAGACTACAAGGTATGTATAAAGCTAGTTCATCTTCTTCTAAACTGAATATACAGTTAAGTCATGAAGTCTTCCCTCTTGAATCAGTCGGAGCAGCCAAGCCAACACTGCAATACTTTAACTACATCAAGATGATAATAATTCTGTACTTAGACTTAAGTAGGATTTTTCATGCTGGACTTTTACAATTTACTATTGCTTTTACTATTTTACTGCTTTTTTTTGTTTGTCTAGTAAATATTTGTTCTTAATGGTTGATACTGGCCTAATTCATAAAAGAAAGAAAAATACTGCTGAAGTTTCAGACATGAATTTGCACAGATAAATAAATGTGACCAGTATTCATCCTTTATGAAATCTTTTAATAAACCATAGATCTACAAGTGATCATCATATTTTGTGCAAAATAGATTTATTAAGATAGACCTATATCATAAAAAGCAATGATTCAATGTGATGTTTAAAAAATGTAAGATTTAGGGTGCAAAGACAGATAAAAGACAAATAAGTGCATTTTTAAAAAACAGCCTAAATACAAGACAAACTGTAATATTTGCGTGATTTGTGAAGATTAAGCTTCAGTTGTGTGGTGGCGGCAACACAAGAGTCTTCGTCAGGGTGCCCCTCACTTCAGGCACCTGCTTTATTGGACCTTTTTTGGTTCTGCCGTCTTTCTGGCTTACTTCCTTCGTCACATTGTTAAAGATAGTGTAGATGTCCTCACCCCTGAAACAACGTGCAGTGTAAAAATACATATTACTATGAGTGCACATATTACAACCATGTAAACGGTACAGTATACATGAGCAGTATACATTGACTAGAATATCAACAGGTTGCTGACATATTGTGGACCAGAGATTTACCTTAGACAGCCCTCCTTCAGCTGCTGGCATACAGATTGGATGAACCAGCTCCCATGATCTGGGTCTCTTGCTGCTTCATAATCTTCAACGGTGGCAATGAAAACCAGAACATCAGTAAACAGACCAGTGGTTACTGGTTCAGAACCATCACACTGCACATCTGGTAATGGCACTCCTTGTTGTAGCTCGCTCCCCTGGCAGGCCTGGATCAGGAACACCTTGGGTTTGCCGGTGAGGGCTGAATCTTTTGTCGCCTTGAATGTTCTAGTTATTTCTTTAATGGAGAGGTACTCTCTATCAATCCCTGAAACTTCCCCCAATTTTCCGTGACTCAGAACACAGCAGATGAAGGCATCGCCATGCTCAGGAGCCTTCTGAGGATCAATGAATCCCCTGCCAAACCACTCCTTTGCACTGAACTCCTGCAGCCGAGACAAGTCGCCTGGAGAAGCAAAGTATTGCAGTAATTTCTGCATCTGGTCCTTGTTTTGGTCTTTACACATCAGGACTCTGAACCCCAGCCAGCTGAACACCTCTGCCAAACTTTCTGCAGAAAATTGAAGTTAAAAACAATATGTTTAAACCACCAACAGACAGAACACTGGTGTAAAACAGAATTTGTCTTCTGTGTAACATACCAGCGTCTTTGTCGGTTCCTTTTCTCGGATCTTTCTCGAATTTCTCGTTGTTTATGATCACACAGAGGCCGACAGGCTGGCTCTTCAATTGATACAGCTCCTAAAACAATGAAAACACAACTATGGTTGCACATTTCTACAAACTGATCCCTTCTTCCTTTTAGTACGTTACTATTTGACCAACGCACTTTTTAAAAAAGACCACTCTGGAGTGGATCATTTCTGACATATATAGTTTTACTCCACATTTTTCACTAAAAGACTCGGGTAGATACTTGAAAAATCTTTCCTAGTCTAGCTTTTATAACATGTTACAATATTACAAAGCTAATACAATTTAATAAGCATATGTATTGAAGTTTTGAGATGACAATATGTCTTACACTTATCTGTGAGGAGGTAAATGTATTTTCCTTCTAAATTACTTCTTATCTTTTTAAGTAACCCTAATTTAACATACTGACTCAAGCCATGTAACATAACGTGTGCTGTATTAACAATAAGGTAACATTAGACCTCACCTTTTCTTGAGTTGCACTTCCTTGTGATCCAACAGCTGAGGAAATCAGAGTAAAACAGAATTATATTTCCAAACATTCAACCATTTTTGAAGCCTTCAGTTGCTAACTTCATGGGCACACTATAGGCTTCTCTATGAAAAACGTTACCTCTATACTAAAATTGTGCATCTTAACATACCTCTGTTAACTGATGGAGTTGCTTGGACAGGCGTAGGTGACATGCTGATGTTCATTTGTATGTTACTCAAGTTTGAGTAAGTCGAGGTAATCTCTTCATCAGTTTGCAGGAGTTCCAGGAAGTTCTGACAGGTCTGCTCTCCTTTATTCATGATCGTATCCACTAATTCAATGACGTGCCCCTCTGCATTCTTTCCTGGGATCTCTTTGAGGTTGATGTATTGACGTCCAGTTATGAGACCTTTCTGTTGAACTTTGTTGAGGATTAGAGTGCGGTCTCCACACAAAGCTGCCACAATTTCCGTTTTATTGTTTCTTATTGTGTCTTTGGCTGCCATGATGGATCTGAAATACAGACAGAGTCATGAAGAACAAGATATTCAAGAGTAGTACACTTTTTTTCCTCATGAAGTGCACCAGTCAATACAGGCACACTGGGTTTCCAGTTTATTAACCGTGAAGTTAAACCTGGTTTTTGGAAAATAATTGGCCATAGTGACATTGCTTTATCACTCAGAGCTATGCGGCACATATTACACTGTATTTATTCATTTTGCAGCATTTTCACTGGAGTGACATAGGGGGGGACTGGGGATGGTTGTGTTTGAGATTACACCAGTGCCTATTTAGGGCAGGAGGTGATTCAATTTGTCTCTAATAGTTAGAATCTTATCTTACCATATTCCTTATGACACAGCCAGGTTTCAGTAAGACAAAATAAATCAATATGATAATCTGATATTGGATCATTAATTAGTCCAGCTTCAGAGGACAGAAATCTAATGTTTAAGAGTCCACATTTAACTCTTCTATTTTTGTTGTGCTATTGCAGAGGTGTTAGGGTTAGGGTGAATAACTCCTCTTGTATTTACAGCTGATGTATTAGGTTTAAGTGGTCGGGAGGCAGACACAGTTTCTAGAGGTAATTGGGTGGGTAACTGCTCAAATGGAAGCGCAGCACCAGAAAGTGTGCCAATTATCCCAAATCATTTGCTGGACATCACCTTGACAGCCATAATGATGACATGCGGCTACACATGTCATCAATAATCTAATAGGGTAGGGGTCCAGAGAAAACTAGGGAGTCCTAGTGTCTTTGCAAATGTACACAATGTCTCAACATTCATTTTTGTGACCTCCGATTGATGTAATCAGGTGTCATTTCCACCAGCATGTATAATAACTTCAATATTAATCAATAACTCCACTGTTACAGTATAGAGACTCCAAAATCATCAGGTGTCTTGCACATGTAGCCTCTCCGTTTTCTTATTTTTATATCTCTCTTATTTGAATCCCTCTCTCAAACATTCGCTCCTATTAACATAAAAAAGATATTTTGGCCTACGAAAACAATAAAAGAAATCAAAACAGACAAAAGCAATCAAATGGAATTGTTGAGCTGACAACCCCTATTAGAATAGATGGTCACAGTGATGAAAATTATACAAAAATATATTTTTCCCAAACAGCTGTTGTAGTATTACCATGAGGAGACTGCTGATGTGTGTAGTGATTTTGGAGTCTCTATATTGTATACCAGTGCAGTTATTGATCTTTTTTTTTTTTTTTTTGATCAAGGTCTTTTTTATTTTCAAATATGACAGACAAAATATATACAATTCTCACATGAAACAGTCAAGTCTAGTTCCTGTACATTCAGAACAACTTCCCAGTGCCCCCCACCCACAGGTACTGGATCATCAGCACATTTCCATAAATCCACACAAAAAGCAAATAAAAAAATTAAAAGATAAAAACACAAACATGGGTTACATAGATATGTTAGTAACTGCTGTGCCTTCCACAAAGGAAATAAATGGCTGCCACATGACATAACAGTTATTGATTTTTGTTTGCAGCATCATACTCTGGTATTGCAATTTGCAGACGGTCCCTGCGCACTCGTGTCGCTGCCGGCGGCGCATAGAGATGAATGTTCTCCGTCCAGATCGCAGGATGACTTGTTTTTGTAAAAAAAATAGTTTTTGGTCCTTGTAGCTCGTAGTGTAGGCTATTACGGTGTGGAAAATGCATCATTTATGTTATATATGTTTTATTGTATTAAGAACGCTTCGCCTGTGACTTATTGATCCCGGAAGTTCGAATATTTGAATATCTTTCCAACTTTACCGAACTACAAAAGTTTACTGAGTTGAGAGCAGCACAAACGCTAATTAACAGCGGGAAACATCCCATCCATTCTTTTACATCATAATGTCAGATGAAAAGGAATTACTCTATTACAGAAAAGAAATGCATTAATAATATAAAATGTTGACCGACGTACCTTTCAAGTTTGTGTCTGCTGCTGAGATGAAAAGTGAAAGTAACTGCAGAGAAAGAAAGAGAGAGATACAGAGACAGAGAGAGAGAGAGAGAGAGGTTAACATAGTCTACAGCCTCACTGAACAAAAGAGTCATTTAGAATGTAAAATAATATATACTGCATTAATAAAAGAGAGATCTGAGATGGCAGTAATGAAATAAGATGATTTTTTTGTCATACAGATCAATAAATAATACACAAAGTGCAGATGATTGCTGCGTAAAAAATGTGTTTAAAAAACACATTAAGAGCCCAAACAGAATAAATCAACAGAGTTACACTTACTCAAATTGTTTGCACAAATATTTGTAGCAGTGTTCACCAGCTCAGTTGTGTCTTCACCAGTGTTCTCTTTTCCTTGCTGTTTTTCCTTATCCTATCCTCTAATCCAGTGACTCCCAACCAGGGGTAACCTCTGGTATGTACCGGTGTACGAAAGGTCAGATCAGAGGCAGATACGCGCTACAGTTACGCGCGAAGCATCGGGAGCGCGCACACGCGAGCCTGAAGACGGCATAAAGTGTAGAGAGAGAGAGCTGAGGCCGCCAGTCAGAAGCTGCCAGACAGAGACTAAGTGGTTCAATTGATAATTGTGTGCGTGCGTCCGTGAGACCTGTAAGTCATATTATTTATGTTGCTAGTTCACTATCATTTGTTTTCATAAGTTGTGAATAATAGCCACATAGCTTGGAGCTGCTTGCTAACATGAAAACATGTGGTTGTTAATTGATTAGCTAGGATGTGTAGCTACGTATTTTTCTGTAATAAGCTAGAAAGTGTACTGTTTATGCTTATTAGCTACACTGCATATAATATGCAGAAAGGTGTGTTTATTACCATTATTAAAGGTGCATTATGTCAATATATTTTGTGTACATAATGTGGGTCAGATAATGTTTCTTTCTTTTTCTGGACAGAACCACTCACACAAAGCTATGCCCATGTTCTGTACTGTTGCTTGAGCTTAATTAAACAGTCAACAGTAAACCATATGTTTTGACGGACACACCTGGGGCGAAGCTAGAGATCAGAATCAGCCAAACAGCAATTTATACAGTCCTTTATTATCCCTCAGTAACAAAAATACTGTGGTGTACAAAAAGAGACAGCATTGCAAAACCCTTAGAGATTTAGTGCAGTGAGATGACATGGTTAATGATTAAATCCCTATCAGGATCTGCTTAATAACGTTTGTAGTTTGATATGCTTTACAAATATGATTTATTTTAGCAACAACAAGCTACAACACTGCTAATCAGGAAGTACTTGTTCGTGCAAAGAGAAACTGTAAATGTAAGCAAATAGATAGTTTTATACACTAGTGAATTCATTGTGTTATAGAGTAAAATAAACCCATTGTCCACATATGAGGACGCTATTTTTTTCCAAAAACTACTTCCTGTTCAAAGACAATGCTTAGTTTTTGTACTTATGAGGTCCTATTAATCCCAAATATGTAATAGAGATTAAAAATGCATACCAAACAAAAACTCAGGCCTCAGGAGATTATGGAGGAACAGCTCTGTGTATTTGAGGACAGGTTGTAACCTCAGTTTAGCCAAAATGTACATTATCCTCTGAAATACTTTACCTAAACACTAATTCATGAATTCAGATGTGGAATTAATCTGCTGTGTGACTTGCTTAGTGAAAATGGTATAAGGTCATTTGATGAAATTAAGCTGGAATATAAACTTTTTTACAAATTAGGCTATGCATTAAAACCAATCGGTAAAATAACTATGACCCCCCCCACCCCCCACTAGGATTCAGGAGTTATTCCACAAACTGGACACCCAGTGAATGGGCCAAACTAAAACTAAAAGACAGTGACACCTGCTGGAGATGTGAGAGAGAAGTTGGTACTCTTGTACACTGTTATATTCATGTGGGGGAAAATGAACACCTGTGGGAAGGGGTCATTACTCTCCTAAATAAATAATTACTTCTGACTCCATTCTGACTGGAAGACAGATTTTTTGTTTTTGTTTATATTCTTTCTTGTTTTTTGATGTATGTTTTCATTCAAAAGAGGACAGTAAACTTTTTGTATGTTTGCATTTCCGTTTGATGATGATGATGTTATGTTTTTTCTACTGTCTGTCAAAAATATCAATAAAAGGAAGCATGGGTAGAACACACTGTTTTGTTATTTGACAAATAGGAACGTGACAGGAGTTATGGTTCACAAGACATTGTGTAAAAATGTAGAATTAAGTTAAAAGAAATCTTGTGTCAGTGGTTTCATAGTGTAGTGGTCATCATGTCTGCTTTATATGAACAAGGTCCTGGGTTCAATCACCAATCATCATATCAATCATAGTGTTTACTTTATGTATGGCTGGATTTCTAAACATAGTTCTAACTTTACTTCAAAAATTATACTTAGTCTTCACACAAAATGTAAAAATATTGTTTTGGATATATATACAAATATATATATATATATGTACATATATATATATATATATATATATATATATATACATATATATATATACATATATATAAAAGCTGCTATTATATAGTGTTCAGAATAAAATCTAATATTCTGCCCATTTAGCTACAAGTATTATACAAGGTATTATACAGTATACAAGGTATAAGTATACAAGGTTTCATAGTGTAGTGGTCATCACGTCTGCTTTACACGCAGAAGGTCCTGGGTTCAATCCCCAGTGGAACCAGTGTTGACAGCCTGTCTAGCTGTTAACAACTGATGTTTGACTTTATGGTCATAGATGAAAATGTTACTGGCTGTAACTACAATACACAGTCATTCTTTGTCACAGTCTTTACTGATGTTACTTTATTATTTCTTTCCTGTGATCTTAAATAAATGGACCTAAACCACTTCTGACTGCTGGACTATGGTCAGAAACACTTACATAACCAGATTAGAGCAGAAAACACTACAGTACAGGTTCCATTGTGTAGTGGTCATCACTTCTGCTTTATATGCAGAAGATCCTAGGTTGAATCCCCAGTGGAACCAGAACTCTTAATTCCAAATACTTGTGATCAATTAAGTTATTTCTGTACCATTAATTGATCAAAACCTGACCGACATGCTCTCTTTATGCTGAACCTCCGAAAGGGTATCAAAGACCCCATTTACACCTGACATTAACATGCATTTCAGGTGATCCCATCACAAGAGGGCAGCACTAAATATAAGTCTGAACGACCTCCAGGACGTATTGTGATCCAGCCGCTCAAACCACTTGCCGACATGGTCTGGAACATAATCTGCACCCTTCTTCACACAGCCATGCAAATTCACATACAAGGTCGGGGAGAGAGTGGTTATTCATGAAATTGATCACAACTCTTATGTCATCCCTTCTTGATGAAAGTGACACTTTTACAATTATCCCTTTGTTAGAACCACCCAGACTTTTCAAAAAGTGTCCCTTTACTGCTCGAGCTGGAGGTAAATTTTATTTTATTTAAAAGGAAGAAAGAGAATAAGCATCTCAGGCACAACATAACATAATTGTACTTTAAATAATCTAGTCATTTATAGGCAATGAGATAAAACACAATATCCCAGATATTCTCTAAATCAAATCCGGAGACCCATTTTCAGCCATTAAACCCTGGATCAATAAGCTTTGACAAAGCTTTCTGATCGTTGTGTTTATTAAAAACTGTATTTACTTTATTATTCTAAAAATGTTGCAGCTTCAACCCATTTTTAAATATGACCTTATTCTGCTGCTCTACTGTCTGCTGTGCAGTTGTTGATCAGTTGGCTAAAATGTACACATCACTAGTTTTTTTTTAGTGATCAGAAAAGAAACAAAAGGCAGAAAGGGAGAGCATTTGCATTCAGACCTTACAGTGTGACACCGAGCAAACTCAAATGATAACTTGGTGGGGGGAAGTGGTTCTTAGGTGGACAGTTGACAATGTTAACTGCAACGAGTCACAACAGGATGCGGGTCTACATTCAGACAAAAGCCATAAATGAAATCATCAAGGGACAGTAATGATCAAGGGCTGTGATGTCACTAGCTCAAGGTGTTGTTCTCAGACGTCACTTGATTACATCACATGTCTTGCCATATGTGCATTTCTTCCTCACGATATATATCTGGCATGAATAAAACAATATTCCTAATTGTTTAATTATGATTATGATGCATTTGAGAATCAGATGATGCATAAGCCTATATTTTGGCACAAACTGTCCCAGATTAGAAAATTCACAAATTCATATATGCCATTTTCCCTTTGTACAATATCTAAAAAAATGTATGTAATTAAACATCATGAGGATTTCATAATGATATATGGTGTTGATATAATGTATTGGATACATATGTAAATATGATACACAGAAATGCCCCACATTACCTTAATCAACCCAAATGATTTAAACATTATATATCTGAATCAGTACACAAATGTATTCAGGTAATATTTTAAATAAAGCACACCAGCCTGTTTAGTTATGTCAATGGTTATCTCTAAATACTGCCCTAATAAATTCACCACTCATGCGCTGTTATACTCCACCCCGAAAGGGGGCGGTAGTGACCCGCACGCTTCGATATGTCCGCCGCCAAAAACGCTCATTTCACAGAAGAAATATTTTTCTTTTCGGAAGAAGATCCCGACAAAGCGGCCCTATTTCTTTTCAGCCAGAAAACAAGGCGAAGAATCCGAAAACCGACGATGTACGCCAGGACAAACACCGGCAGCACACATGGAGACTTCCAGGACAGAAACGGAGTAAATTATGTGACATCGACAGAGTCTTTCGGCCACTGCTCCCAATTGTTCTGGAAAAAGGATCCCAACGACTCCGGAGTAAGAAAGCCAGATGCTACCACCGCTAGCCAGAAAACAAATAGCATATCAGACGGCTTGCTGGAGCCTTATTTTGTACTACTTACACCTTCGCTTAAGTGTCTGTATCACACTGGCTTGCTAATTGATTGTTTGAGCAACCTTGCGCTACCCGAAGCTGCAGGTTGAGCCACAGAGCATCTTCGTTAGCGTCCTGCTAACCTAACCGTCGTCATGCTGAGCGGCTCACGGCCTAGTTTCACTCTTTAGCCGCTGAGCTAAGTGGCTAGTCACGTTAAACACTGTTCCTGTGTATTATTGCTGTTACGCCACCGGTTTGGTGACATTGCGCGGGTGTATTCAGTCCGTTTTGTCATTGTTGTGTTATGAAGCGACGGTAGCGGTAGCGTGTTGGTGAAATACCTGCTAATGTAGCTGAGCGTCACCGAGCTAAGTGAATGCTAACAGACAACACTGGCCGCCTCACAGCCGACTCGAGGACGGTTGTCTACCGCTGGAGTGTGCGCGGAGCCAGGTAGCGCTGGACAGCAGTGTTTCTCGTTGCGTTTAAAACGATATGTTAAAGGTTCCCTCTCATATTGCGTACCATAGGGAGTTTAATTCGAGCGTTAAAAAGCAGATAGATGTGTGTATATGTGTGCAATGGGCCTGCAATATTGTTAGCAGTAGCGCAAAGTAAACACGGCGGGGCTGTCCCGCAGGAAACGGGAGCGGAAGACGCCCCGCGGAGGACTTTGAAAGACCTCTTTGTGATGCCAGACTGTGCGGTTCATTCATAGTCGCTCTCTCAGATTATCTGCACAGCACAGACACCTACACATTCATTTATGTTTAAAGCCCCTCTTTACTCAAAAATCCGTTTTTCTTCTTCTTCTCTCAGTGGGATGTTTGAGCTTCTCTGTGCAGAATGATGTATGTACAGAGTTTGTTTTCACATTCATCTGCCGGAAGAGGAAAGTTTCTCTCTGATTTCATTAAAAAATCCAAATTTAAGGGCATGATTTGTGACATCTCATATACTTTGGGAAACAATATTGGTTAACTTCCACGAGTGTGATGTGGAAACTTGAAGCCACCAGTGTGCAAACACTGACAATGGTTTTTACAGTGAAGTAGGAGACAGTTAAACTTGGGAATTTTTAATAAGGGAGAAGGAGTAGATGTCATTTTTAAAGACTTAAACTAAATAATTGAAGTTTTTTTGGGTGGAAAAACCATATCAGACATAAATTATTATTCAAGGTCAAGTGTATTATATATATCTTAAACGTGCAGTGTGTAGAATTTGGTGGCATTAAGTGGAATGGACTTAATTAATTTTTAAATAAGTGTATAATCCCATGAAAATAACAATTGCTGTAATTTTGTTATCTTAGAATGAGCCTTTATATTTAATTAGAGGGCAGGTCCTCTTCCACAGAGCCTGCCATGTTTCTACAATAACCCAGAACATACTTACTTTATCCTCTTCGTTTCTTGTGGAACGTAAGGCTGTGACTAACTATGCATGACTGTAGATATGACTACTATTTCTCCTACTCATTTGGAGGGTGTATTCTATTGGTTGCAGTTGTTGACCTTACTAATAGGAGCCAGAAATCCTGCACACTTAACCTTTAAGACTTATCTGGAGTGAGATCTTTAAAAAAAAAAAAGTCTACATTTCACTTTGCGCTGCCATATGTGTTATTGCTATGTTATCTTCCTCTATGACGCACACATGCAACACTGTATGCGTACGAGGGGCTTTGACCACCAAGGCACTGAATTTCCCTCCAAAAAACTTAGTTTCGTTTTCTCCCATATCTGTTTTAATATACACAGCAGCTTCCAGCATTCACTTGTTGTTCCTCCACTCATTCTCTCACACACCGCATCTTCGAAAATTAAGATTTTAAAATTTGCAAATGTGTCTTACTATTGTGTGACCCAGCTAGACACACACTGACACGCACCAGCACCCGGACAAGCTTTTATGTGTGGTGTTTATATCTGTGGATGTCCTGGTCCTCTCTCTCTCACACAGGAACACCTGCTTGAGACAGAGTCACAGTTGTGCCATACTTTAGTAAAGTGTAGTGAAGTAGTACAGAGTAGTGTTATAAATAGAGACAGGTTTGTTTTGTGTTGCAGTGTTTAGAAATGGATTAGAGGTCAGGGGCAGATTCTTTCCAGAGCTGTTTTTATTTCTCTTATTTACTCACTCATTGACAGTCGGATGTCTTGCGTTCATACACATTCCCTATATTGAGTCTGTTTTTTTTTTTTATGAATTCTTTTAATATCAAGACCACTGTGAGAGATGCAGCTCAATGCATTGCAACTTCAGAAAATAACACTAGACAACACATACACAATGTAAAGAAATGTCTGGTAAATACAGACATGCTGCAAGTGGTGATTTCATGTTTTTTGTTCTAATCACCAGCGTGTTCATTCGTTTGTGTCCCAGGAACACTTCTCTTGTTAGGGGCCATGTGCAGCATGTCTGTATTTGCTGTGTGTTTCTGTTGGTCATGTATATGCTGTCAAATTAGTCAATGTTTTATTTATTGTTTGGGAATTTTATGAAGCGCAGCACAACACACATCAGTCTCACCAGATGTTTTTTTTTAATGCTCAGTAGTCCCATTTCCATTAAAGAAGTTCCAGGTAAAATTTAGGAGGCAGGAGGAACGTCCTCTGACTCGGTCCTCTCAGCCGTTGTGTCTCCCATTGCAGAGTAGGACCTCGATAGGACCCACCGGACTCTGGAGATGACTCAATTCTGATTCTGCAACAGTTTCCATCGTCTCGAATCGTTGCGCGACAGTTTTTGACGGAGGCGGTGCGAGTATACCCCTGTCAGCACAGAGTCAACCTCAAGCCAGGGATTTTTCGGGGGCTACACGGAGTACATAGTCACAACCTGTAAAAATACCCCAAAGTTCCTGCAGTGGAAACAGGCCTAGTGTGTCGTCTGTTAGCAGCAATCTCCAAATAACACATGATTGTATTTGACTCCATCATACTAGAAGTATTGTGTAGTTGGATGAAATATTATAAATGCTACACCACTTTTTAATTCAGTAAGAGCCAGGAAAATGAAAGTGTGAGTTGAATCTCTACACATAGATTTCTCCGTTTTTAACGTACCTCTTCTCCTGCAGCCAAGTTCGACCATCAGCTGGTGCGATCAGCTCCCCTCCTCCTCAGCAGCACTCTCCAGCTCCAGTCTCTCCTCAGCGTCGCTCTCCAGCTCCAGTCTCTCCCTGGAATCCCGAGCGCCAGCGCCGCCACCGGCGACGGCGCCGTCAGACGACATGGAGTCGGATGAGAGGCCGTACGTCTGCGACCTGTGCACCTGCGCCTACAAGCACGCCAGCTCCCTGCTCAACCACAAGCTCACCCACAAGACCGGGGACTTCAGGTACGCACTCCTGTTAGATTATTAGATAGACGAGTAAAGACGCTCTCACTTCCCAGGTACAACTTCTGAGCTTCTCCCCCTCCGAATCTGTCTCTCTCAGGTGTGACTTCTGCAGCAAGCCCTACACCAACTACATGTCCCTGCGTAACCACATGCGAATCCACGGTCAGAAGCGCTACATGTGCGACCTGTGCGGCAAGGCCTTCCGCCTGGCCCGGTACCTCCGCAACCACCAGAGGATCCACGACGATGGACCAAACCGCTTCGACTGTCCCTCCTGCTGCAAGAGCTACAGGACCATGCTGGAGCTGGCTCAGCACCGCTGCACCGCCGCCTCAAGCAACCAGGTAGGTCCAACGTGTGAGAGAGAGGGAGACGCTGCTGTGAAAGGAGAAGGACGAGCGAGTGTGAGGAGCAGGGCTAGATTATATTGAATGAGATATTTAGATGTAGGATGTTTGTTGTAGAGAAGATGAGTTGATAGCATGCTGTGCTCTCATCAGCTGTTCTTCCTGCGCTGCTCTCTTTTCTTCTGATTGACAAGCAGCTGACGCCTGAATCCTTCATCTTAAGAGTAATACATACATGCATACATACATACATACATACATATATATATTAATGCTGGCTTTGCATAAACAGGGAAATGTTTTAATCTTTGGTACAAGGTGACATCTTTACTGATGATGAAAATCTTTTAAAAGCAGGTCACATGTATAGTTTCTTTAAAAACTCTGTAGTGTATAATGTTACTCAGACTGTAGGATCAGTCAGTTTACTGGGGACTAGTTTCTGTTGCACATGAATACATTACACAGTAAAATGATGGCTATCATCACTTTTTACTAAAATGCGAAAAAAATGAACAGTTTTAGCTCCTCGCTCTTTATTTGCAATGAATGACTTTTTCCAATTGAAGACTTTTAACAAAAATGTTTTAACACTTTTATTTTGGTATCAGTTTGTCACCCCCCCCTTCCACTCACACTCACACACACACACTTCTTCCCTCCACTGTGCGGCCTCGTCACTGCTAACTCTGCTGCTGATGAGCGATCAGACAGCAGCGAGCCCTCCTTGAATAGTTAGTGACCTGCTGCTTCCAGAAACTGGGTGGGTGGGGGGGCGTGTAATATCGTACACCCCCCCCATCCCCCATCCCCCATCCCCGAAGGTGCCTCCAGCGCAGCAGACCCGAGCTCTCCCAGGCAAACACAACCTGCTGTGTTTTACCCCGAGCCACGATAGGAGTAATTAATCAAAGTCTTATTCGTATTTAAAGTCACCATCACTCCTCCTCGCATCACTCCCAGCACTCTACCAGAGGTCTCCGCCTGTTCACTGTTGCAGCACACCATGTGTCTCCAGTGCTGACATGTACCCGCTTTAATCGAGGAGGTGGGGGGGTGGAGGGCTCGTGCTGCGTGGCAACTTCCTGTAGCGCTGCAGTGTTTTTAAACTTTAATGTGGAGGTTATTATTAGACCGCACCACTCACCTGGTCCACTTTTCTTTTTTCCTCCCACTTGAGTGATGTTCTGTCAAGTTGTGTCAAACCACACTGATCCACCACACTGATGGACTGCTGCTGCACATCTGCCACTGTAACCAACTGTACTAAACACTATTACTATTAATACCAGCAGACTGACTGAGAGCAGTGGATGGTGGTGTGGTCCTTTTGGGTGTGAGGGTGATTGTAAACTAACACTTTGTCACAGTCAGTATGTGATGAGTTTTATCTGCTGCTGCGGTCAACAGTGTGTGTGTGTGTGTGTGTGTGTGTGTGTGTGTGTTTCTACTGGTGTGAGGGTCAGTGAGATTTCTACAGTGCATTTCCACTGTATGGACTTTATAAAATCAAATTAAACTGGTAATTAATGATTGCGATTAATAACAAAAAAAAACTAGCAGCTTTTTTTTTTTTTTTTAGTGTGCAAAATGATTGAAACAATGCTTCTCGTTAACTACCCATGGTGCATTGCTATGAGGAGCATTAATCCTGTTTGTGGGTCAGTGACAAATAATGGTTGGCAAGATGAGCAATTAAAAAATATGTTTAATAGTTTTAAAAGCAGCATCAGGTTTGTTAAAATGTATATTTTGTATTTTTGTTGGTTTTATGTTATTTGAAATGACATACAAAAGAACATCATTGACGCCTTCACATTAAAAGTGGAGGACTCACTATGGACAGATTAAGCAAGAGTGGCCATAAGCAGCAACAGTATCCTGACTTTAGAAGTATGTGTCAGGCTTCAAAAACACTGGCTCTTCTTACCTCCAATAGCATCTGTTATTAGACCTCAGCCCACGTCTCTTAAATATCCTGTCCTTAAACCTAAACCACATGTTTTTAACACAGGAGTCCTGTTTTAACACGTTAAGCCTGTAGCTCAAGCTGAGGTAGTATAATGTCATCATCATCTTCAGGGTTATTTTCTCACTTCCACAGAACCACAGAAGGCCAGGTCAGTTCCCTCCAAAACAAAAGTGGCTTTTTTAGTATGTGGTTGTCTAGAGACACTCTGCATTTATAAACTACATGCACTCACTCACTCTGAATGTGCACATGTCAATATTTAGTCAAGATTAAATATAAAAACAAGCACTTATATTGTAATAAATTAATCTTATCATTAATTTGTGTGATTTATCTGGGTCCCAGTCACATGAAGTGACTAATGACATCAGTAGAAATGATTGTAATGGATATATATAAATTGATAGACTGTTACAGGCCTGACTGTCCTTGCTGGTTTCCTGTAGAGTTAAACTTCATGTGAAAAACGAAGTGTAATTCCCCTTTAAAATGACGTGATGTTGTGGCAATACTTCAAAATAGATTTCCGTGGTAAAGCTGTGGCCCTATTTTGGGGAAACACTGGTTTGTGTGTGTGTGTGTGTGTGTGTGTGTGTGAGAGAGTGTACTTCAAGGCATATTTTGTATACTTTCCTTGTATTAAGTGTGTGCATGTATTCCAGCACTTTTTTTTTTTCTTGAACCTCTTGTCCTCTCTCCAGCTACAGTCTCACAAGCAGCCTGCTTGGAAGAAGTGTGTGCCAACCCTCGTGTAGTGAGAGCGTGCTGTGGAGTCAGAACAGGGTTAGACCAGGGTTAGGATGAGTTAAGGGAAAGGGTCAGGGCTTAGAGCTCAGGCACTCACTTTCTTATTCAATTCGGTGGATTTTTTCCAAGTATAGTAATCCAAATTTATGTGTGTGTGTGTCTGTGTGTGTGCGTGTCTGCGCGTGTGTGGGTTTGGTTCATAAGAACCGGTTCAACTGCCCGTCCTGCTTTAAGAGCTACAGAACCATGCTGGACCTGGCCCAGCACCGCTGCAGCGCCGCGGCCAAAAACCAGGTTGGTGTGAGCGTGAGTGAGCATGTGTGTGTGTGTGCGAGTGTGTGTGACACAGACTCGGTGAGGTGGAAGCGTAGCTGCGAGTAGGAGCCAATCCGAAGCAGTTAAAGATGTGTTGGTTGAGCCGGTCTCTGATGTTAAAAGCCTCAAACTTTTTACAGTATTACTCTCTGACAGATTTTAACTTGCTGCCCCAAAAAACGTAGCTGTTAATGACTAACAGAGGATGATTGATGGCTGTCAGAGCTGTGGTCTGACCATTAAATCTAAAACCTCACACACACTCGGCTTTTGAAGTAGTTTAATTTCATCAGAGTTAAGAAGATTCTGTTTTCTTACAGCGTGGGTCTTATTTTCATGTTTGCTCTCAACAGCAGGTGAGCATGTTTTTAACACATCCAGTTCATCAAAAGTACTTCTATATAAATATATATTTTATATATTGGAGATGAAGGTGAAGTCTTACCCTACAGCAGTGGTCTCCAACTAGGGCCAGGCGATTTGAGCAGAATCATATATCACGATATTTTTGACCAAATATCTCGATATCCGTATTTTGACAATATAGTAGAGATGACTCTGTGCTTTCACAAAATATTAACGCAATGAGTCAATAATCAGTAATGTAGATATAATGACTAAGTGGATAAAGGCAGATACTAGAACAGTCTGTTAAGCTCAGAAAATGACATTTTTACTATAATGCAGTCTTTAAAAGCAGGAAAAGACAACACTTATTACATATTATATTAGGATATCTATAAAATATCATGATATGGTTATATGGATTTATAGCCCAGTCCTATCTCCAACCCTGCTCCTGTAGAGCTACTGCCCTGCATGTTTTAGTTATGTCCCCACTCTAACACACCTGATTCTAATTAACAACTCGTTATCAAGCAGCTGAAGCTCGTCAAAGGGCTTGATAATGAGTTAAAAATTAGGATCAGGTGTGTTTGGGAAAAAAATAAATAGATGAAGTTTTTTCTATATTCATCTTTTAAGCTGATGATTCTTTACAAGACATCTACTGAGCAGATAGAAACAAACCATCACAAAGACAAAAAACAATTGGAAAAAATAATAATAGTTTGACTTAGCAAGACATAGGACAGTGGAGGCTGGCTGCAGAACTACGCTCAACAAGAAGATGCTTAAAGTGCAATTTACAATTTACTAGAAAGAAGAAGTTCCAGGCAGAAAATGTCACACGGCCCAATATGGGAATATTTAGACTTCAACCCCGCAGTAGGTAAACCACTGGGATGGACGCTTAGTAACATGTTAACATGGCTGATGCTCGAAACCACAAAAATAAGACCCAGGTTGTAAAACAAGCAGAATTTTACCTTCATGGCTCAAGTTTGAGGTATGATCAGTTCAAACTTAGTCTAGCTCTATAAATGTTGAGGGCAAGGGTCAGGGACAGAGTTAAGATTCAAATTAATGACACAGGAATTACTTTAGTTTTCAGGGTTACAGGATAAGATGATGCAGAGAGACTAGCATCCTCAGTTGTCATGGTTACAGTGGATAGACAGTTGCATGTTAACGCTGGGGCTCAACAAGTCTGTAGAGCTACGTCGTGTAGATTTTGGAAGATTTAAGTGTTTGTGTGAGTGTATCTGTTTGTGTGTACAACGTGACCACTCCCATCTCATGTTAAAGATTTAAAAAAAAAAAAAAAAGAGGATCCAGTCGTGAGTCTTACATCTCCCAAAAAAGGTCATGAGATTCCAATCCATCTACTTTTCCACTGAACAGCAGAAGAAAGAGCAAAAGCATCCGATCACACTCATCCACGTCACCTCTCCTCCTCTCTCGCTCTTTATCTCCTCATAAACTCTGCATGAATGTGGCACCAACAACACACATATACCTCATTATTTTAGCCTTTAAAAAAAATCTCTTTTCTCCTTGATTTTCTTTGCAGTCCGGCGGCAGTCGTCGTTCCAATTTCTCCAACGCTCGCCGTCAGCAGCAGCAACAGCAGCAGCAACAACAGCAACAGCAGAACAGCGCCACGTCCATGATGCAGCCGCAGCACGGAGGACACGGCCCCCAGGAACCCCTGCCCTCCCACTGCGTCTCCCCCATGTCCCAGGGAGGACAGGGAGGAGGCGTGGCCAGCCAACCGGTGCCTGACCCGCATCAGGTAGGGAGGAGATATCAGGTTCGTTATCCGTCGTTTGCTACAATTTAATTTGATTCTTTCTTTTTTTTTTGCCATCTACACTGCTCGAAAGCATTGACTGATCCTCTCTCGTTCTTCCTCCAGCAGGGCCGTCCCAGCTCGGTGTCGTCCCAGAGCAGCCAGCAGAGCATGAGGAGCTCATCCTCCAACAAACACGTCTCCTCCTCCAGCGCCACCCCGTCCTCCTCCTACTCCCTGCTCCAGCCCCTGGTGCCTGAGGTAAAGGAGATGAGCTCGGGATACACTAGGCTGAGCGCCAACCCCATGGTAGGAGAGAGAACCGCCGCCCATCCCGCCGCCCCGCCACCCGCTACCTGCCGACTATAGCTTGCCCCTTTTTTCCCCCCCTCTCCCTGTCTGCCTACTAACACCAGGACAGAGCCACTAATGCTTTAACACTACGTGGTGTCCACCAGGAGCCTCTGCTCACAACTCACTGTCCTCTTCTTCTTCACGGCGGAGGGAACACACAGAGAACTGTAGCAGTAGTGGCAGTAGAGACACCTGGTGGACACAGTCTTAGTTCTCCCCTTCAATCTGCTGTTTTCATTTAAAACTAGTTTTGACAACATTGTCAAAAATACAACCTCACCAGTTTGTCCACTTTAAACCAAGCGCAGAACGAAAGAAAAAGCTCTAAAAGCACACTGTGCACTTCCTGCTCACAACATAGTGGAGCATTTAGCAGCTACACAGCCAGATGTTGGTAGAGTGCTATAAGAGAGTGAATATTGGACTTACTGCTGCTCTCAATACTTAGTTGGTACACAAAAACAACAATCTACAGGCTCAAATCACACCACTGTGTACAATTATATTGTATGCTGTAAAAAAAGAACAAACGAATCAGTTACTGTATGCATTTAACCCTCACATACTGTTCATATTCTGATCATTAACAAATGTATTTGAATGGAAGTTATCTCATCAATTGTCCGTTTTTATAGAGGATATAGACTCAAAATCACACCACATTATGATGTAATGTCATCTAAAACAAGACAACATGACGTTATTGAGATGTAGAGTTCATTCTAACATTAAAACCATCAACACTGACCCAGCTGCACAAAAAAATAAATACATTTGAAATATATCCAGTTTTGTATATTCTGGTCAACTTTAGGGAAAAATGTCAGTCTTGAATAAAGTCATTTAGGGTGTTCTGATTCAAATGTAAACATGGGTCAGATGTGACGTGAACAGTATGTAAGGCTTAACAGATTTTCAAGTTCATAAAACCAACTGTGAGCGCTCTTGATCTAGAATTAGTTTCTAATGCGTGTACTTTTCCAGTCTCATGAGTTGTAACTAATAGACTGTGAGTTAGACTTTGAAACTCATCATATAAATATTTAATTTAATTCAGGATCTCTGAGCAGCAGCATGTTCTTGTCCAATGAGTAGAACTCTAAATATGAGCTAGCCAATCAGCAGACAGAGCTGAATGACAGATATCCTCAGATAGACAGGACTCGTCAGCATCGTCGTTATTATTAACAGCATTCAACCAATCTTTATTTATATAGCATCAAATGACAACAAAATTATATCAATGCACAAAAAGTTCAAGAAGTTTAATAGTAGTTGCATATTTTATTAATGATATTAAAGTAAATTAGTAGATTTTTTAGGCAAGGCAAGTTTATTAGTATAGCACAATTCATACACTGGGTAGTTCAAAGTGCTTTACAAAAGCTTTGTAAAAAAAACGTTTAAACATTTATTAGGAAAAAAATAAATCAATAAAACAAGTAGATAAATAAAAATTGGGATAAGAACAGATACGGTTTAAAGTAAAAATAAAAAATAAAACAAAATAGGAGCAATAAAAACCAGCAAGTAGGTATTGAATTTAACAGAACGCAACAGTCAACAATCAAGTTTTTAGCCCTGATTTGAAAGAGCTGATAGTTTGAGCAGATCTCAGATCTACACAGGAAGTTTTTTTTTTAATTCCAAGAAGGGAAAAAAATAAAATACAGATTTAATATTTAAATTCTGCCCTGGTGAAACAACTGGATGTAGGTTTTTCTTTTTTAATCATCCTATTTTCCTTCTATATGTCATTATTCCCTTAAAGTTTCCTTAGTCTAATATAATATGTGTAATTAGAATTGAAGAATTCTCACATTTGAATATTTATTTAGTAAAACTGATACTAAAACTGATGCTGTGATTCTCAGCTTGGTGATAGTGTTGTTAGTACTGTAGCACTAATAACTAGTATTTAATGTAGTCTGAATGGATTAACCTCCAGTGGATGGGCTGACTGTGTGACTTGGCGGTAGGAGCTCTCTAACATTACTAACTTGGGGCTGTGCTGCTGACTTTCACTCTTTCCACTAATCATTCACTCAGCTTGAGTTGAACATCTTCATGTTGTACTTTGGGCTGCACATCAACCTTTAATCAGTCGTGCTGATGTAGACGTGAGGGAGGGGAAGATTCACCCATCGCTGCACCCGCATAAACAATTATCATGTAATTATACTGATTTTTAAAAATAAGAAACAATAGGTAAAATTTGATTTATTTATATACCATTAGAGGCCACGTGCCTTTTTATTATTTAGAAATGTGACCAATACTTACTTAATAATTAGATTGATTCCTCCTCTCTAAACTGTCTCTTAAACACATTATGATGCTCCAGCACCGCTTAAACATTCAGAGTAGTAGTCACACTTAAGAATTATTGTTCCGCTGGTCAGAGTAACTGGATTATTAAATTGGCATGCAAACAGTAGACGTAGAATACTACAGTACAAAGGTCTAAAAAGTCATGGAATATTTAGTTTTTTTTAGAGGTTAAAACGGAACCGCATAAATGAGATACTGACTGAGCTGCAGTACTAGAGAAACAACTTGTCAATAAAAATGGCACTTTTATAATTTCTACATTTCTGTATGTTTGATGAATAAAATCAAACTCTATACTTTATTAATTAGTTGAATGATGCTAATCATTGCATCATTCCTAAATAAGTAGAATCATGTCATAATATATTGGTAGTTGCTTCATATGAATCTTTAATGTATCTGACTATTGGCAGTGCATGGATACACATATACATACATCAGCCTCAGTGACACAACATAATCCAGTTTTTGCTCAGACTATTCCACTAATATTCCTACTGAGCTGTTACTAAAAATGAATATTCCACTATTATTCCTAATGTTTACACACACAGACATGCTGAAGCTTTGAGTCGTCATGACAACAGATCAAATGATAGCAGTTCAATTTGTGCAGCCCTGCTCTTCATGTTCTTCTGCTTCATTCTCTTACTTCTGTGTGTGTGTGTGTGTGTGTGTGTGTGTGTGTGTGTGTGTGTGTGTGTGTGTGTGTGTGTGTGTGTGTGTGTGGTGCTGCTACCTCTTGTGTTGTTGAGGCAGCAGTGTGATAGTTTTTATTAAACTCTTCTGCACCTCATTCATATGAACTTCATTGCATCAAATGTTGTTTTATGTGCCAGTTCATTCCTCTGATACTGATGTTTTACTCTTCTGCCCCTCTTCCTCCCTCCACCTCTCCTCTCCTCTATAACTTCTGCACGCTGATTCATTCTCTCTCTCTCTCTCTCTCTCTCTCTCTCTCTCTCTCACTCTCACTCTCACTCTCACTCTCTCTCTCACCCTCTCACCCCCCCTGCCCTTTTTACAGCCGAAGCACCAGGACACTTTCTCTCTGGCCCCCCAGCGTCCCCTCACCACCATCAACCCCATCAGCCACTCCCTCCATCCGAACGGAGCGCCCACGCTCAAGCCTTCCCCTGTGCCACGCACCATCCAGGCCATGCCCTGGGAGCAGCGCTCTCTCTACAATCAATGAAACCCCCCCCCGCCCCACCTCCCTCCCTCGGGAACCAACAGCCCCCCCCCTTCACGTCTCGTCCAACACCGCCCCTACACGCCCACCTCCTCCTCTTCCTTCCCACCCCTTCCATATTCAGCATCAAGGATGGAGGACATCAGCTGCCCCAGTCTTTGGATGCCGGATGCCCCCCCTCCCCCCCAGCCCTCCTCTCTTCTGCCTCACCCCTCCTTTTGGAACGTTGTGTTTGGGAATGGGGAAGGGCACCATTGAGAACTAGTTGAGATTGATTACTGAGTAGTTAGGTTTTAAAAAAAAAAAAAATGTGTTGCCTTGACCCTCATGTATGATCTATGCCATGTACTGGATATAAGTTAAAACGTCTGTCCTTTCACCAAGAATTCCCCCCCCCCTCCATCCTTGTCTCCTGCTCTAGTTATGAAAATATCTATCCTTCCCATTATAAATAGTGTCTCTCCCAACCCCACCCTACCCTCTCCACCCCTCTTTACCATATGTTAAAACGAAAGGCTGTTTCGATCAGGAGCGTGTTTGTTCGAACCACTCGTTCCGAACCCCTGAACGACAAGGTCACAGGGCGCCAACTTTTCAAAGTAAATGTCACAAAAAAATTCTCCCTTCAGTCTAAAATGTTGTTTTTTTTTAACATAAAAACCCAACTTGTTTTGTAAAATGAGGCTTCTGGAAAGGAAAGAAGAAGAAGGGGAACATGAACTCTTTTTTTTTTTTTTTTTTTTTTTTTTTTTTTAAATTAAACTCTTCATCCCTTCATGCTCCAGAATGAACATTGTGTATATTGTGCGTTTAGGAAGGTGTCATGACTGTTTTTTTGTTTTTTTTTCTTGGAACGCCGTTTCAATTATTCCGATTGTTACAACAAAGCGCCCGCACTTCTCCATCATCTCTCCGAGCACCCAACCCGGTGGCGAGGAAACCGCAACTCCGCCAAACATTTCCAAAAAATGCCAGTTTTGTGTGAAGACTTGAAGGACCCTCCCCATTTTTACACCCTCCAACTCCCCCCAGCCAGAACCACAACCAACCAACCAACCAGGACAGTTTGGCACGGTTACCTTCTTTTAACACACAACTGAAAGCTCACTTTTTTTCTTCTTTTTTTTTTCTCTCTAAAGCTCACATCTGACTGGTGGCTTGTTGTTATTGTAGTTTTTAACAATCTATTGGCTGGGACTCAAATCTAAAGGATAACAAGTACAAGTCTCCATCCCTTCTTTTTTAAATTTTATTTTATTGTCCGACCTGACTGTTGACTTGTCCGTTCCTTTCACTTTGAAGCACTTTAAGACAAGTGCTGTATACCCACCCACCTCCACCTCTGTATCTAGAGCTGTGTTGGCTGTAAAGATGTAACATTGCCTTACATCCAACCCCATGACTCACTCAGCGGTTAAAGCCAAGCATCACAACCATCACCAGTGACTTAACAGCAGTCAACTGCATCTGGAAGCTACAGTGGCCAAAATTACAATACCTGTGCAGCTCTGAACCCCACCTCCTCTCTCCGCCCGCCTCAACCTCAACTCCACCAGTGTTGCTTTTCCTGTCGAGAAAAAATCTCACCGGATGGATTTAGTTAACACCTGCCTGCATGGTGATCCAGTAAGCAGCCAAAACCCAGTTGGCTAGATAACTCCAAATAAAAGATGAAGTTAAGTCATGTGACGGAGCGTGATGGTCAACCAGGAGTTCCAGAGCAACCCTGTTAAAGGGCGGGTACATAATTTTTGGGAGTTCTTGAGGTCTTTGTATCATCCTGTGGCTTCAGATTAGTGTTCCTTATTTATTCAAATCCAAAAATTACAATTTTGGTTGAAGTTACAGATGTATTATAAGAGCTGGATACTGGACCGAAAATGAAAGAAAGAATGGCTACCCATTCTGTACAATTGAAATTACTCAGCTGGCGCATACATCAAAAAAGTTTCTAGCTTCCACGTTTGGTTCCGTGAGAGGCCCACTGAGTACACACAGCAGTGTTTCCCACCTTCGGCCCACAGACTTTAAATTGTGATGATGTCAAATATTTTTAAATTGCTTTTCTTGACTCTAAGAAAGTTTCTCCATGGATCAAAAATTCATACAGTTTTACAGATGTCTCTTTTATAATGGTGGTCTATGATGGAAATGCTTTTTGGGATGCAGGGGGATTTTTTACCTCAGTTCCACAAGTGGCCACCAGTGGTGTGAATCTGATTGATACAAGAAGTCAGATTAATACGAAGTCCCTTTTTTATTTAGAAAGTACCTCTGAACGTCAACAATACATGTTAAACATAAATGTCTTCAAGTAGACCAAAATAAGTGAACAGTATAGACGTGGTAGGGGTGAAGCTCATCTGCCTGTATGAGAGTAACAAACTGAAGGTGGAGTGCAGCTGTTTGTTATCATGTCTCCATGATATCTGATGCATTGTATAATCAATGTCAACACCCCTAGTGGCCACTGGGATATATAAGCTTCAAGACTGAGCAGTGGAGCTTTTATCCAGCTGTTCTAATACATCCAAGGTCCAAGTACATATGTCTTAGCCTCAAAATGCCGTTTTTCCCCAAACCCTTATAAAAGTGTTTTCTCATTCATGTAACCTGATGTAGGTTTTCAGCACGGCATTGCTATCCTTGAACCCTGCTACCCATCAACCCATATGAACCTGATTATCCAGTAGCCACAGAGATGGACAGGGCACTCCCAGTGCTGCTGCTCTGCTAAACTTAAACAGATAGATACACAGACGGAGCAGTCACTGTAGCTGCTGCTCCTCAAGTAAAAAAAACAACAAACTCTCGTGTCAGTTACCGGCTCTGGATCAGAATCGGATCAGAGTAGAATCTGGTGTGACTCTGCTCCGGAGCTCCCAGTACTCAGCAGCTCCACTTCGTCCAGTTCATTTCTAAAGATCTCACACACTGAGGCTAAGAGCTGTGGCATCACTCATTATATCAGGACAATTTCAGCTTTCTCTTACAGCAAGCAAACATGTTAGGATACTGTCAGCAAACTGGGTGGGTGTGGGTGGGTGGGTATGGGGTGGGGGCGTTGTTGTTGGTGGTGGTGGTGGGGAGGTGGTGTCACGTCACTGCTCTTTTGCTAACAGCTGAGTGGGCGTTTTCCATGTGATCAAACCCTGGACAGGAAGGCAGGTGGAGTCATCCTTTAATAACAGTTTAATCATGGATCCAGTATGTAGTTCTGTCGGAGGTTATCTCGCTAACACGGTGTTCATTGAAATACCCACAATTCTACTGACATTGTATTTTCTCTTTTTAAAAGTTGTTTCTATTTTTATTCATGACATGTTTTCATTGTTGCTTTCTCTCTCCTTGTAAAGTGTCTTTGAGTATTTAGAAAAGTGCTATACAAATAAAATGTTTTATTATTATCACCATCAGTGCTGGTTTCCTTACGATAAAGATAACTAGCATCTGCCTCATCTCTTCTCACACACAAACAACTGATTTAGAAAGTTTTGTGATAATCAGAGGTACATGCTCCTGTTTTAGGCTAATGTGCATGCAGTTTTCTGCCATCTAAGGAAACCTTATCAGCTGATGAAGAGCATGTGATACAGCCAAAAGCTTCATGACATGCAAGTAAGTGAACCTTGAGTGACCAAAATGTCTTATTTTTAAGTTTTACCCCTTATTTGGAGGGATTTTGTGTTTGCTTCCAAATCGAGTAGTGTTTGAAAATGGCCACCAGGGGGTGTCGCGTCTTTTCTGTAGTCAAAAACTAAACCAATTTGAGATCCATTTATCTGTCTCAATGAAGTAACAGAGGCTTAATACAAACTTATATCAAATATTAACTGCTGAAAAAAATGCAAAAAAGCCAATAACCATGATCAGAAGCCCCTTAAATGTTCCCTCCACCCAACCACAGAACTGAATGCACCAACATTTCCTATCACTGGATTACATTACAATGCACTTTCAGGCTCAACTGGTGCTGAATGGCACCTTTACATTAGTTAATAAGTGCAGACAACAAGCTTAGTTCTGTTAATCTCCTACATAGTAACACATTACTGTTTTTGTTTTTGACCGAATTAAACAAAACAGAAGAAGAATGTATAGAACTGTGTGTTAGACCATCAGCTATACTAGGAAAGTTCAACACTTCAATAGATAATACCTTCATTATCAATCAGCAGAGACATGAGTTCAACAGATCAATAAAACACCTTCAACAAACATCCAGGTAAAGATTAGAAAGTGACAGCAATAACTGAGGATTCCATACTTATATATCATTTTTGTTTTTAAATCATACAGAGAACATTGCACTTACTCTCTAACAAGTTTCAAAGTATTAAACAAGTTAGGAAATACTAATTTATTTTTTTTAGTTATTTATAATTTTGAGACATTAATAAAGCAGCATGATGACACAGTCCCTACAACATAGCCTAGTGGGACATGGAGAAGGCTTTAACATGGGCAACACTCTTCCACCCATCCGCCAACCTCACACACATTTGTACACACACACTTAAAACCCACATATAACAATGTACCACACCTGAAGACAATACAGTTAACTACCAGGGAGTTCCACATGTTCAGCAGATGTTTAGTGTATGCAGGTTATGGACGTATGTCACTCAGCCTGAGATTCTTAACAGAGGTGATGAATGGAAGGCAGGTTTTAAAGCCTCTCCATGGGAACGGGATCTTTTCTAGCTCCAAGAAGTGCAGAAGATCCCTGATTCCACTTTAAAAGAATCAACTGTCTGCACCACAAATCCACCAATCCTCAATTTCATCACATTTTTCATCCAAAAATGAATCAATTACTATCCAAGAGATAAGACATAATATTAATATTCTAAAAACAATGAAGCAAATTTAATTAATTTAAAAAAAAAATTCTAACACTTGACTCCAGAATCCCAAACCTTAGATATTAGATCGGTCATATTTTTGAAAACTCATAAAAAACTCTTAAAAAAGAAAGTTCAATTTAAATTTGTAGATGATTCCACATGTTGAGATCATTTTATTTTGGACAAATCCAAATCTGGTACTTTAAATACAATTTACAACTTTAAGGTACACTTAAATGTATTGTAAATTTTAGTTTTACTCCATATGTACATTTATTTAGTGTTGGTCTGTAATGAAGGTGTTGTAGTGGTGAAGCGTGCTCTGAACTTGATGGGAGCTTGGAGGTGATGAGTGGGGGCCAAGTAAGTAATGTTTTGTCCTCACAGCTGAATCCAGATGTGTTGTCAGAAGTAGGACAGCTGCTGATAACAGACTTTAATTGAATGCTTTATTGTAGCTGATATAGATCTAATCATAGGCTGTTTCCTGTTAGATCACCACAGGAAACGTCTTTAAAACCCAAACTGATGTAAGTCTGTCTGGATGTTCCATTTATTGGATTTCATCCAAAACCTTAAAGACATATTTAAGCAATGTGTTTCATCTAAAATATAAATGCTGATTATTCTATTTTAGTTTATTGTTTTATACACATCCTCCTAAAGCTCCATGAGGTTGCTGCTTGTCAGAATGTCTCCATGTGTCTGACTATTCTCTGTACTGATCAATACTATCTTGATCTATGGATTCTAATCACTTCTTCAAACTAAAAGAATATTTATGAAAAAAGAAAAGAATAATCTATTGTAGACTAATTGCTTCACATTCCACATCTGGATGATCCTAATATCAGAAATTGGCTGAAATATAATTGATAACTTTAAATGAGAAAACTGGATCATTTTGAAGCATTTATTTAAAAATGTTTTAAAACTTAAGGATGTTTGTTTTATAGATATGTACAGAATTAAATCAAAGTGTTGAAAGCCATTGATTCATTTGTTATTAATATGATCATTATTATTTATATGACGTGACAGACAGCTTTATATCACATATGTCAGCATAAAGTCAACAGGTGTTCGTCCATAATCCCACTGTATCAATATAATCCATCAATCTGCGTGCGCGCGGCGGGAACGCGCACTCGAATTCAACTCTCAAAGAAATGAACGAGCCGAGCCGCGCGCGCTTCCCGGGCTGTTTTAAGGTTGTGAAGGTTTCGGCCGCGCGACCCTCCGGTGCGAATCACCGTGAATTCATATCCGCTCCCTGTCGGATTAAGCACGTGAGCACTATCGATGCTGATTATTGATAAAAAATCGTTTGTCTTTTCGATGGCCGGGCTCGTGCTGTGCTGTGCCGGGGCCTCGTGCCGGCTGTAGGCCCGGGTTATAACAGCGGCTCCTTTAATCACAACACACCCGACTTGCACGCGCTACAAACGATTTCTGATAACTAATAATCAATACACTGAGTCTGCGTTAATTAGTAGCAGCTCGTGATTGGATGTGATCAACCGGAAACGACACGAGTTTAGTCAAAACAATAAGACGCTTCTCTTCCAGACAGAGCTCATGAATTTAATTCATGTTTATTTTAAATACAGAAGTTAATTATTTGTAGTGTTTGCTCACATTCATTAATTTATTATAACATGAATATTTATAAGGAGAGAAAAGAAAGGGTCTCAACAGTCACACACAAGTTCAATAATAAAAAACGCCGATTAAGAAATTGGCTCCAAAATAAAAGTTGATAGTATTTCGACTACATGATGATACTTGTGTGTTTTGTGGGAGTTTCGAGTGTCGGGCCTCCGCAGGCCTCCTGGCTGAAGTCCCCACCCACATACACACCCACCTTCCCCCCACCCACCCCTTCTTGCACACCGGGTAGAGGAGTCCCGCGTTATCCGCACGGTGGCGCTAACGACACGGCGGCGCGCGTTTAATTGACTGGAGGCTGTTTTATTTTACAGCGTCTTTAACCACAAGCAGAATAAACAGCTTCTGTCATTTCAGGCTTCACTGACAACAGTCAAAGAACCAGTTTAAACGTTACAATTCACAATAAATCAACAAAGAAAAGAATAAATGTAAGTATTAGATATTTGATTTTATATATTTATAGTTTTTTTGCACGATCAATTAATGTGAAACATTTGTTTAATAGCAACATTTACAACAATCCTCCTCTTTCTTCCTTTATTTCCTTTCTTCAAATAACGATCCTCACATCACTGACTCAAACTGAGCCTTTTAAAAGTCATTCTACTAGAAGAAAAACAGACATCTCGTGTTTCTAATCATGTAGAAAAACGTTGTTTTCCTTCTTTAAACTCTCTCTCTCTCTCTCTCTCTCTCTCTCTCTCTCTCTCTCTCTCTCTTTCTGTCGTGGTTAAACTAACTGATTATTCTCTCTCGTTTTAGGTGCAAATATGAAGCAAAAAAAAGTGTAATTTAGTCCCGTTATTGATTTGTTTCTCCAGATCAGAGGAACCCCCCCCCCCCCCCCCCTTCACCTCCATCTCTCCTCCCCCTCCCCCCATCTCTCTCTCTCTCTCTCTCTCTCTCTCTCTCCATTTTGTGAGCAGTGTGAAGCAGCAGCTGCCGCCACATGAGGGATACGGGGACTTATTATTTTGATCCAGCTCGTGGTCGGTGAGTCCGATTCACAAATGGTTAAACTCCCTGAAATGATGTCTTCTTTTTTTTTTTCTTTTTTTTAAATTCGTTCATTCAATCCCAATCTTTGACTAAAGATCTCAAATTTTGCACGAAGGCAATCCAAAAAAAGATATGCGACCAATCATCTAAAAGAAAAGTAGAAACAAACAGGTTTTGTTAGTTTGATAATGAAGTGCGTCGAACCAATGAGCTGAACTCTTCTTAATGAACAGTTCATTCAGAGGCTTGTTTGCTGTTTCTTATCGATTCCTCTTGGCTTGTTTTTGTTCATTCATAAAGCTGCACAAAGCGTGTTTAGCATAAAACAGCCGTTTGATAATTATAATGCACACTCTCATTAAGTCTCATAAAAGTCCAAACCGTGTTTAATAGACTTTAATGTGTTTAAACTACTGTTAAACACTTTGTAATGTTGCTGTGTAGAGTTTTAAAAAAAATCATTATTGGAAAAGTTAGATTTGTTCCTCAGTTAATTTAAGAAGAATGTGATAACATTGAAAGCTCAGGTAAAAACTAGTAAGTTAAACATTGAGCTGTTCAAAAAAAAAAAGTATTTTGAAAGTCTATATTTTTGAGGTTTCTAGTTGTTTATCTTGGTTCAATTTTGTACAGTTATGATATGAATTTGTTGTTTTGACAGTAGAAAACAAAAAGCATAGGGTCAATTTTTGGTGCATATTAGCATACAGCACATATTTACAGTCACACCAGCTTGAATAATATTTCTCAGTTTGAATCAACACATATGAATAACTGTAAAGTTGACCTTCAGTTCTTGATCACACACTAAAAACTCTTCTCTTGAAACTTTCCCACCTCCTCTGCTCTACCCCCCCCCCCCCAAAAAAAAAGAACCCATAAAAAGTTTCAGTAGGAAAACAAGTGAAACACATTCACCATATTTGATCAGTGAGGTCGTGGTGAAGGTGAAAATGTGCTGCTGTTAAATAGATTCACCCACAGACTGGTCCTGTTGTTGTTGTTGTTGTTGTTATAAAAACTCAGATCATTCAATACAGAAAAGAAACTGAATTTGAAATATGTGTTACTATAACAACCATCACTGATGAGTTTCAGCCAGTGGAGGAAAGTCATTAAAACACATTTAATACTGATACTGCACTTATTCCTCCACTTCATATATCTTACAGTCAGTATAGTTACTGGGCAGATTGTAAATATGATGATTTTATGAACTATGATACATTGTTACAGATTAAACTGTATGATAAAACATTCAAATCAGCTCCACCTTAATCAGCTACATCACTAAAATAACATATCTGTACATAAATGAGTCTACGGTAGTGAAAATAGTAATTAAAGGATATTATATTCAATAATTAATACAGAAGCTTTTAAAAAAACGTTTCATATTGTAAAATGTCTAATAGTATAATTGTTTTCAGGTATTTTATTTTGAAGTCATACTTTATGCTCAATTCTAGCATTTTATGTATGTCTTTCTATTTTTCTGTACTTTGTTTTTATTATGGGGGGTAGGGTTAGGGTGGGGGGGTTAATTGTATGTTTTAATGTTTCTGTTTTATGTAAAGCACATTGAGTTGCCATTGTGTATGAAATGCGCTATATAAATAAAACTGCCTTGCCTTTATATGTCTACACATTTCTCTCCTTCTGAGAGTTTTGTGGCCTTTATTCCACATTGAACACACTGTCAGTATGAGCTCTAATGAAGCTACAATTATATTCATTATATCAGAAATCCATCAAACAGAAAGCAGGTTTTTTTAACCCTTCTCTACAATCTCTCCCTCAATCACAAATAACCTTTTACTCACGTTTTTTAATCTTACGCTTCCATCTCAGCCACTGACAGAGAACATCCTGTTTCCGTGATGTCAGAACAGGAAGTGAAGTGTACACATGGCGAAGTTAATTGAAAGCGTTTCAATGGTTTGAAACTCAAACGTGAAATAAAATGTTTCCTGAATTTGGTTGAAAATTAGTCCGAATTTCAGAATTTTGTAGAAATTGTCAAACATGTTAGTTGTGCTTTGTTCAGCTTGGTCCAGCTTTATTGAGGCTGTTACGTGATTATAATTAATGAAATATTTATTCTGAAAATGCTTTCTTTTTTCATTTAGAAATTTTCCACATTTTATTAACCTGACTTATTTATTTTGGGAATCTGAGGATAGAATGTCTAACTCTGATTATGAACAAATTATACAAATTCTTCTTTAGTAACAACAAGTCAGTGTTTTAGAGCTTCTAAATGAAGAGCTCTCACTGATTTCGAGTAAAAACTGTCAAGCTTTTGTATGCTGAGTCAAATCTTTGTGTTAAATTAAAATCTTCATGACTATTTTGGCCTAAGAATGAATGAATGAAGTCCTGCTGAGTCAGTTAACAGCAACACCTCTCATATACTTACTGTAGGAAATGTAAAGGCCTTGTTTTTCATAACCCCAATATGTATTTATATTTTTATCTTATAGGTCAGAATGGGATCAGCCCAATTATCCTGACTGAAGTTTTTTATGGAGCCACATGAGGAAGATGACTGTGGTAAGACTGAAAGCTCAGGGTAAAAGCTAGTAAGTGGACATTGAGATGGGTTTTTTGGTTGAATTTTAAAAGTATATATTTTTGGGGTTTAGGGTCAAATTTTGTATAGTTTATGGATCTGATTTTATTGTCTTAACAGTAGAAAACAAACACCAAATAGAGCTCATAGGGTCATTTTTTGTACATATTTGTATGTATACAGGATATATTTACAATAAGATCTGCTTATACAATATTTATCAGTTTGAATCAACTGTACATTCAACTTTCCACCAATCACAGCAGCTCAGTCCAAACAGACAGAGGCTGGTTTTACTGAGACTGAAAGTAGAAAACAATATTTACATATTCATAGATTCACAATATTTCAATAAGACATTTGAACTTGTCTTCATGGTTAAAAGCACAATAGAAACAAATCAGAGTATTTTAGATTAAGGGATTTAATTCTTCTTTTTTTTTTACATTTCTAGCTCTTATAGATTATTGTTGTCAATGTGCAGTCATGTTTCTTGTGTTATCCAGAGCCTGTGTGTTGTGCTCTCTGCCATCCTGCTCGCTACATTCTTACTTTAATTGAATGAATGTGATTTGAACGGATGATTTATTCCCAGTATAATGAGGTGGAGACTGGAGCTTGGTTAATCATCACACAAATACAGTAACACTGAGACACTGTGAGAAGTAAATGAGCTACAGTCCTGCAGTCATGTCAGAGTGGACATTATTTTCATTTTTTAACTATTTCATACATTTCTCTTACAGTAGAATTTACCGTGAAAAAATAAATCTCTAAGTTTACTAAAGTAACTGACATCAAGCAGACACGTAACTTTGCATTTTTTCAGATTTAAAGTATTAAAACGATTGTATGAAAACACATTTTTATGGTGATGATGGAACATTTTGTTAACACTTTTTGGACTTTAAGAGTTTTAAAGTGAAAACCTAAATACCAAAAATGGTTAATTATTTGTAGTTCATAACAGGAAGTTTAATGTGCTGCATCCTATTGGTCAGACTTTTTATTTTTCCTTGTTCTTGTTTTCTCCATGCAGATGTTCATCAACACATCTGGGAAATAACAAAGGTCAACTCACCTCTGTGTTGCCGTACAGATGCTGGAAACACTGTTCAGCTGTGGCCAAAAAAACACCACCTTAACTCAAGGTTCTCTTACTAGTTTTCTCCAATGCTTTTGACCACATTTCATGACCATTCCGAGCACCAAACACAAAGATTTGAAAGCTCCAGAAAAAGCAAATAAGTAGAATTCTCAAGGTCTATTTAATAGCTATTGTGGAGCTTTCATTCATATCATATGATCTTCATCGACAGATGTATTTGTTTGAATTTCTATCTTTTCTGAGCCCTTTAGGGACTTCTCGTCACCCGCTGATGAAGATCATGTGGTATGATCAAAAGCTACTGCACTTCTACTAAACAAACTTTGAGGTAAGATTATTATATTTACATAGCTAAGAAATTTGTAAGGAAAGGTTGTGTAGAAGAAGCGCACATCTGGAATAAGAAAGAAGGTGCTGGACCAAATAACTAAATCTGTAACAGCAGAAAACAAGCAGAAGTTGACCTGCTCTCACTTGTGACATCATATTACATTCTACCTGCTGCAGGAGCTGCAGTGTAAGACTTTCTCATGACATTTAGTGAAGCATTCTTGCAAACAGATGTGTGATATGTGTTGATAAGTTTATTTGAATGAATGAGATCAGTCATTGACATTTTTTCTGCACTCTAAAGAACAGAACACACACACACACACATGAAATTACATTTTGGGCGGGTGTTATCAGGTGAGTGCACATGTGTGTTGGCTCACATCTGGCCAGCTTTTATTGAAAGGAACAAACCTGTCTGAATAGTTGTCCATTTGTTTAATAAGCAACTAAGAGTGTCATTATGTCCACACACACTGTAGTGAATAAGTGAATTCAGGCTCTGAGCTCAGACTCACTGCTAACAGGTCAACTAGTTTAATTGTCTATACTGTAAACATACAGGCACTAACTATCTCCTGCATGCTGATGGTGGATCTCATTAGTCCAGAAGCAGATGTTCTTTTTCTCTTCTTGTTTCAGCAAATATGCATAAAAACATCTGACTAAATGAAACCAACACATTTTAAATGCAGGAATGGAAGAGCGTGTACACATGATGCACAAGTCGTTCCTTTGAGACGGCAAGTGGGCATGATGGGAAGTTTTTTTTGAGGGGGAAAGAAAGGGGAGGAAGTGTCTTGATTTATAAATGAACTAATTATAATCAGTTTGATTCAGGTTACATTTTATTAAAGGAATTCAAGATTCTGGTGTTTGCCTTATCCTATAAAATGCAGATGTGGACATACAGATGTTTGACACAGGTGTCTCAAGTCATGTCATATTTTTTTTGTAAGTAACTGGCAGATTTGTGCGGTTTGGTCTTGCTACTACAAAACACACATTTCTGGTTTACATTATGGACAGAAAATGGAAATCTTTTGTTTGTTCAATTTGGGAGAAAAAAAAACCCCAAAACGCTGCTGCCTGGATGTCATTATTTGGATTTGAATGAGGGGCTCTTTCTGCCTCAGCTGCCTCATCATTACAGTTCAGGCCCGTCTAATGAGGACTGTTCCTCCTTTCTCTCCGTCTCTTTGCTTCTGCAGAACTTGGCTGAAGTTCCATGAGATGTTTTGTACCTGCAGGCTCTGGAGGAGGAACACCACTCCTTAAAAAATGCAGCAGAGGGAAAACCTGACTTGAGATTTGTCGCGTAGGTAAAAGACTTTGCAGACATTAAAACCAGCATTGTGGAGTTTCTAAATAACTCTTCTTGGTTCTTTTTTTTATATTGTGAGTTCATAAATAAATAAATAAATTGTTCCATCACTCGTTTCTTCAGTCTGACCAAGTGATTCTAGCCTCATTTTGTACTTTGACCTGAAATCCTTGATTTAGCATCAGTTGATAAGATCCTACCATAAATATAAAACAATGCCACAACACCAAATTTCTTTTATCTTTATTAGTCTCAACAAAAATGTTTCTCCATCTACTGAGAGGTTGCTGTGAAACCCTGATCTTAAAATTAAACAGCTACATTGTTCTATAGTTCCCTTTTTGTCCACAATTCCCATGAAAACACTGAAATCTTGATGTTGTTAGTCTGTTTTTTTGTAGCTTCCAGCCCTAAACCCATCCTACTGTAGGTCTACATGTTTAAAAGCATGTTATAAATATAGTTTCAAAGAGTTAGCTGGGCACTGTCATTTTAAACAAACGCCACTCAAACATGAGGAAACTGTGCATTTTGTTGGGGACTATACTTTCAGCTGGGGATGAATACAAGTTTGTTGTTTTAGCTAGTATTACGGAATAATGATGGTGTTCTACAGCACAGAGGAGTAATATATCACTTATCACACATAATATCTGTTGGTTTTAGTCTTTCCATGACATTTATTGACTGAAATAAAGAAATAAATGAGCACACACATGATTTAAAGCTTAATTTGTATGTTAAAAAAATGCCCTGGAGCTTATCACTGACTTCAGACACAGATAGAACTTTTCTCTGTGTTCATAATAAAAAAAAATGTTGATTCCTCTAATCTTTCAGTTAAACATTGCACATAAATGGAAAGCTTTGAAGGGCTTTTGAGCTTATGTGACTCAGCTCTGTGGAGAGTTGGGATGTGAAATGACCCCCAGCGTAGCGTTAGCATACAGACAAACATCCATACTGTTCCTCTGTCACCTTTTTTGACCTCTTTGGTGGGTAAACAGCCGTCGTTTGGAGCGCGATTCTATCTTAAACATGTAGTTTGAAGGCAAAATAGTGGTCAGGATGGGCTATAACCCCTGAAGCTCCATTTAAATATATAAACGTGTACACCTAAAGCTGACAGTGTGATGTACTCATTTAGGAACTAGTTTTTTTCATTGTTGAAGCAGTTTGTTTGTTTGCAGCACAGATTTAGATAGAAAGTGAGTTTTTTTCCCATAGAAAAGCATTATAAGCTCATAACACATCATTTCAAAGTTATTCTCCAGTCATATTACATTACAAGCAACACAATGCAGTGATCTAACATTACCTGTAAAGAGGAAGCAGAAAAAGGACTTTGAGGAAGAAAAGATAAACATTAACCCCTTCTACATTTTTTATCTCCTCCTTCTTCTGCATTCCCGCCCAATTCACCCTGTTTCTCCACAGCCTTTGACCTCCGCCCTATCAACCCCTCCCCCCAAACCCACACACACACACACACACACACACACACACACACACACACACACACACACACACACCCACAAGGGAAGACTGTTAACAGGGTCTTGTGATGCCATTGAGTGTTAGGAAGTGCAAGAGTACAAACAAAAGAGTCATTTCCTAATTTCCCTTTGCCCAAGGTGTACTAGAGGACAAATATATATGTAACACTAACTAGTTTTTTACATTTTATACTACTTTCTACTTTTACTCTACCAGATTTCTGAGGGAAAAACTGAACTTTTTGCTCTGCTGCATTTATTTGAAAGTTATTTTACATTTTAAGATTTTATATTCACCTAATATCACCTCATAAATGATGATGTTATAAATAAAACTGTGTTAGAAATAGTTAAATTAGTGGAGCCGCAATGATTGATCTATTAATAAAGAGGTGCATCAACACCAACATACTTATTGTCATTTTTTAAACAAAGAACAAAAACATTTGATAGTTCCAGCTTCTTAAATATGAGAATTTACCACTTCTCCTTATTTGTAACATTAAACATAATTATTAGAGCAGTTCTAATAATAATACATTCATTTGAAACAGTGTAAAACTCAGAGGAGCAATTATTCTGCATTATGAAAACTTTAACTTTTGTTGCTTTAAACACATTTTGCTTGAATTAAGTGACATTTTTAATGCAGGATCATTTGAAATTGTTACATTTACATAAGTGAAGTGTCTCCTCCACATGTGCTTATTCAATCACTCTCAGCCAGTACACAATGTGTACACAATGAACACACAAAGACCAAACTTAACTCTTACATACAGTTCCGGTCAAATTTGACCCGTTTTGACATTTGACAAAAAAAAAACCCAAATGTTTTTTTAATCCTGAAATTTGATGATTTTTCCTTAAAAAAATCCCAAAATGCACAAAAATGTAAATATTTTAAAATGTTATACTTTTGTATAATAGGTGGGTTAAATTGAACCTGTATCTATTGACATGTGTTTTAGTGAAATGAAGAGTGAATAGTTTTAATCATTCTGTTTATGATGTAGCAGTGAAGACTGATGGCTCTAAAGGTTCTACAATAAACCCCACACTCTACATAAAATACATTTCCATCATTATGTCTATGTTATATTTTCATGTCTTATAAAAAAGGACATGATATTGTGTGACAGGAGCTGTTTAGTGGTGTTAAAGCTAAAAATATACACTCTCTCTGCTCTCTGAAACATGAATCAAGGTTTAATCACATTTATTGATCAATCAGATCGACTATTGATGCTTTCTAAACACATCTGTGGTTTAAAATTTGGTATAGACACTTTTTATGGGGAGTCTTAGACCGAGACCTGGGTGCAGCATATGAACAGTATGTAAGGGTTAACTGTAGTTGTTATCATTTTAGCCATCAAGGGTGTGAAACTCTTAAAACCTGCTGCACCTGTTGCAATTTAGATTGTTGACTATATATTTCAATTAAAAAAGCAGTTCTAGAGAGGCTACAAACAACACAGTATTTCTCACTGCTAAAGACTGATATTTTAGACCAGATTAAATGTGTGAGTTTCAATGTGTGGGTTATATATGAAGGAGAAATACAGCAAACAGGTACTGCTGTTAGGTTGAAGAACAGATAAGCAGAAAGGAATTTTCAGTTTACACAGGAGTTGGGGTTAAGAGGTGAAGGAGAAGGGAAATTATGAAACTATTAGTGAGGAAGTTTATTATTATTTTTGGAGCACAGATTATAGGGTGATTGAGTGGGCTCGAAACAGTCAGACTCCAAAAACTATAGTCTAAAATTTCTGCAGAAAAATATACTTAAAAAAAAGTTTTAGAAAACCTGTCCGAAGCTTGTCTGATGACTTGTACGATTATTAAATCTTTCTGGTCTTGGTGAATAATTTAATTGGTGTCTATTGACAGCTGAATTTGTTCCCCCTAAATTCAATAAAACATCAACCAATCAACATCAAACTAACAAAAAAAAAACATTAAAAACGATTTTTCTTCACTTCAACATTGGACACAAGTCACTCACTCACATTACCTTCATTCTAAAAGCCTCGAAATACCTTGGACCTTATTTTGGTTATTTGACCCTTGGAAACCCTAGCCTGTGACCTCACCAGCTTCCCTGTGAACAGTATGTGTGTGTGTGTGTGTGTGTGTGTGTGTGTGTGTGTGTGTGTGTGTGAGTGTGTGTGTGTGTGAGAGAGAGTTTCAGAGAAAGAAAAAGAAAGAGGGGGGTTGGGAAGAAGGGTTCAAGCCATCTCAGGACAGAGGGTGTGTGTGAGAGAGAGGGGAGAATCTTAACTTGTATGTCCTCAAACAGCTGGAGTGGTAGAGGTAGGATGAAATGAAGAGATTCAAGCAGGAGTGTGATGTGACTTCACCATGAAGAAGATCATGAAGCTACATTCAACCACCCTGACGCTGTTATACATAATAGCATAATTACTGTGTGTTCCCATTCTTCTTCTTCACACTGCTCTTCAGGCACTTTAATCTAATAAAGATATTGCTGTGAGTAAGATGTGTCACACTTGTGCTTATAATATTAATGTGATAATTAGATGAAGTTAAGATGAACAGGTTTTCAGGTAATGTTATATAATCTATTCATTCTCAGGGCTGAAACAAACATGCTAATACATATATATTCAAATACCATTCAACTTATTATGAAAGATACAATTACTTAAATCAATAGCTCATAGAGCATAGAAATTCATTGAGAAGCTATGTGAGCACTATTTCATCTGATTCACTCAACAATGGCGGATTTCTTCCTTTAAAAAAATAGTAATGCTTTTAAGATGAAAGTGTATGATTTGTTAGTATCTTCTATTGTGAGGCAACAGTTACTCAACTGCCAGTTTGAGAGTTTGGCTCCATTTTGAGAGCATAGGAGCCATTTTCTAACCAAGCGAGCGCGCTTGAGTGCCACGTTGCCTCCGGGCGTCAACAGTTTGGCTACAAAGTCTAAATTGTCTCTTGCACGGAGGAAAAAACCGTTTAAAAAACCTCAAATATGGACATGTCGAATTTTTTACCAACACGGGAAAGCGTGAGATAGGCACACAATGCACGCACACAGCGCAAATGTGAACCACAGCCAAACTCTGTAGGGCTGTGTGTGTGTGTGTGTGTGTGTGGGAGAGGCAGGCCCGTGCATCAGTCACTGCCTCCATTTTGAGAAGCCTCCATCCACGCAGAGGGGGCGCGTGGTGTGTGTGTGGTGCTGTAGACTGCGCCATACTGCCATTTCCTTTGCGCCCCATACTCCACACACACACACACACACACACACGCACATATGACAAAACGGACAAAGCATGAAGCTATATGCTCCTGCTTGGGTGGGGCGCACACTGCTCAAGTTGGATTATAACTGTGGCCGTCGCCTGTTGGAAGCCGTGACCCTTGCGAGCAACTTAAAAAGCCCAACAATTGTAGAAAGTGGCTGAAAAGCAGAGGGGCGGTGCAGTTTAACGTAAACTACGAGCTTCCCCGCCCGCCTCCAGCACAACGGCACGGACTGTGCTGTAATAACACGCTGCCGCCGCCATATATGATACATTGTTTCAGTTAATGGGGCTCTGGGGCAACAATGTATCACAGTCACTGGATGGGTTTCCGCAGGTTGCAGTAGCAGCGCCCTCGCGGCCCCTGAAACAAAAATGGGGCCCTGGACCTTTTGTTCCGCCGCCCCAAACAGCCTGAGGTTCACCATAGGTCATTTATGTAACATCAGGACTACTAACTTCTTTACCACGCATCATATTCACCCAGAGGGCGGCAACAGCAGAGAGGTGGGGTCGGGGGGGGGGGGTGGGGGGGGGGGGATTCTATGCTATAGAATTAGCAGGCGGTGTCTTGTTATTTAAATTGGGAGAAGTTGTGAGCACCTAGGCCTTAGTGGGGGAGGGGGGTGCAGGGCGACGTGAGTGGAGGCAATAAAAACAGCTCGACGCCCAAAGGTTGTCTTCTCTTAGCTTGAAGCTGACATTACTGAGAGGTGAAGGAAGTCTCGTGTGTCTATACTATAGCCCAATGTTCGCCTGCACGAGCTGAAGAGCATAAAGCGCATGTGTGGCTACGTCGTGTTACATAAAAACCCCAAACTGCCCCGCGCGCACGTACAGTCCAGTACAGTACAGTACAGGATGGCGCGAGCACAGCGCGGAATTAGGGGTCTCGGGTTGTGTGCCCAGGCGCGTGCACACACACACACACACACATATATATATGTATACACACGCGCGCACTCACCCTAGGATGAGAGGGGGATGCCCCCTCCCCTTCCTTCCCTCCCTCTCTAACCTACTCCAAATAACCACGTGGTTTCCTCTTTGCAAACAAAAAAAAAAAAAAACGTGAATTGGAGTCGGTGGAGGGGCGGCGTCACCCATCTGCCGGCAGCAGGCGGATCGCTGAGAGAGAGGGAAGGGTAGAGATCTAGAGAGAGAGAGAGAGAGAGAGAGAGAGAAAAACATTTCTCCCGACCTGATATCCCGCCATAGTTTTTCCCACTCTTCCACCATAGACCCATCATCAAATCCACCCAGTGCAACCCACCTTCCTCCACAGCGCGATAGAAAGGCTGCTGCTTTATTCGCCTGCTGGGGCCGGCTGCAAGTCAAGGGATTTCATTTCTCCTCCTGCTCCACTTATTCATCTGGATTTACAGCTAGAGTCAGCGTTACCATCTATTTTTACACTTTTTTTGAAATCTCTTTTTGTTTCATTTTTTTGTTTAGTTTGCCGCCGAGAATTAACATTTGTTTCGTAGTGTATCTTTCTTTTTAATCTTTGTTTCCCCCCTCTTTTTTTAGACGTTCTTGCCCTCTATAGCGTGATTTCCACTTTCAGTTAGTGTGGCAAGTGTGACAATATCTTGTTGCGCTATTAACAAATTCAGCAGAGAAACTTTTTTATTTTGCTGGCTTTGATTTCAGTTATTTCGAGCTTTGTTTTTTTTTTGGGACTTGGAAAAACAATTTTCCACCATGCACAAGCTGTACATTGGGAATCTAGGCGAAAGCGTGACTGCCGAGGACTTAGGAAAAACCTTTGACGACCACAAGATCCCATACTCCGGACAGTTTCTCATGAAAACCGGCTATGCGTTTGTGGATTGTCCGGACGATCAATGGGCCATGAAGGCTATCGAGACGTTTTCTGGTGAGTTAAGGTGGACTACTGACCACCAAAGACCCTCTTCCACCTTTAGTTTCATTCATTCTGAAGGCGAGCCGTAGACACCGGTGTATCACCACGAGTGCATGCCCACATTGAGCGGTGTGTGCCCCACTTCCACTCCCAGTCAACCTCCGAGGCTCTTTACATGAACATGCTGGATAAAAATAAATCCACACAATTATTTAACTGCTGAATGAATCGTGGTGTGTGTGTGTGTGTGTGGAGAGCTACACGCCCAGGGGGGAGCCATTCAACTTTTGCAGGGGGGAGGGACACACGTAGTGTAAACGTAAAGCTATACAGTAAAGCCTCAGCGAACGTAAAGCACTAGCCTACTCTACTATATTGCTATTTAACCAATGGAGGTCATGTACAATGCTGTGATAAACAAGGCTCGTCCTTTTTCGGCCTAAAAATGTGAATGTGAGTGATTTTTTTCATGTGCTTCTTTTCCTGTGATATAGAATGAAACCTTGCTGGTTCCCCTCCCCCTTTAAGCCGGCACTCCACTATGACAAAGATAGAAAAATATCTTACCCTGTCTACTCACCGAAACAGGCCTCACAACCGGCATTCATCCAAAAATCGCCTAGCTGCACCATTGTTGTAAAAGCTTGCTTCAGACGGAGGCTCGGCTGCTTTTTTTTTATTTTAAAGGCCGTTTCTCTGTATTCTCATGATTTCCTACATATGTAACGTGAGGAGCCAAGGTCGCCATGCCAGTCAGCTCCCCTCTGCCTCCTCAACATGAAACCTCACCAAACACCCAAACTCCCCAAGACACACTCCCTCTGCGTAGCAAGCACAGTGGACTTTAACCCGTTTACACACAAACATGGCCGGTCAGTGTACATAAAATAAACCTACGTCTAGCTGTCACAGTGTATCTCTTGAGGTTTTGAGGAGCTCATTATAAGGCAGAAAGTAACATGCCTACACACTTTACTTCCACTGTTCCACGACTTTTTCCAGCTAGCTAGTGTTTTAAGCACACCTGCACATTCCCGCCTTCTCGTCTTCGTTTCTGTTTTTTCTACTTCTTTAAATAAGTCGCAGCTTTAAAAGTTAGCAGTGAGGGGTCCTCCACTGTAGCAACGCACCCCCGAATACAGGATATTCCCACCATAGGCCTGCAGTATAGCACAGGCCTATAAACAGTTAGCATGTAGCCACAGTGTGTTTCTCAACCTCGGCTCTTTTCTCTTTATTTTCAGGTAAAGTGGAACTTCAAGGGAAACGTATTGAGGTCGAGCACTCCGTCCCCAAGAAGCAAAGGTACTAAACAGCATTCAGCACTGTGTCACCCCCCCCCTCTTCTTCTTCCTCTTCTTCTTCCTCTTCTTCTTCCTCCTCCTCTTCCTCCTCCTCCCCTTCTCCAAGACCCCCTTTTTTCATGTGTTGCATCACCTTGTTCAGGCCTTTCTTTAATGGAGTTATCACTGTATACAACTACTTAACTCATGTGCATTAAGTGGCAGAGAATTTGTTGAAACGTTCCTTTTGTGTGTGTGTGTGTGTGTGTGTGTGTTTGGAGCCATATTCGAAGCTGTTTCCGGCTGCTACTTTAGGGCTTGTGTTGGTTGTGACTGTGTTGAGCTTCAACTTTGTCGGCCATTGCTGTGAATCTGAAGCTGTCACTGCTTTAGCTGGAGCTGCTCCCCGCCGTGCTGTGTGGTGCAGTTCAGGGTTTTTTTAGTTTTTTTTACTCCTCATTTGAAAACGCTGGCGTTGTTTGAGTGGTGTTGGGTGAAGCCAGTAAGCATGTACAGATAATATTCTTCGCTAGGTCATCACATTAGGATAGAAGCACGTCCTGTAAGCTTGGCAGGCTGCAGGCCAGTCTGTCATGAAGCTCGCAGTTTTTACACTCACTTAACATAAGATTCAGAATTACACAAGATAATATGCATTAAGGGAAATGTGTGTTTATATCTCGTATAACTTTTAAAAGTCTGTTTTTGGAGTGCATGCTTCATTATTAATATTTACTCATACACATAGTTTTCATGCATGTACTTATCCACAAAATTGGTGTGGTGTGTGTGCCTGTGAATGCTTAATTTAATTAAACATCTGGCTGCGAATTATTAAAAAAAACTACTTCTACTAGTCATTATGACGGATTAACGTTCAATTGAGGCTAATAATAATTTATTTAATTTACTTCTGACTTGTTAAAATATTTCCAGCAGAGGTGTGGATGTTTACTTTGTGTGACTCGAGTCTTAATAGTTTCAAAATGTTCAATAAATAGAGCACAGCACTTGTGTGAATTCTCACAGTTTTCTCGTAAAATCACAACAGTGTGTTTGGAGGGTTTTTTTTTAATGGAGTATAATTGTAATATTTTTATATTACTTTCAGCCCCTTTTGTTTTTCTTCTTAGTTGTGAAATTAAAGCAGGGCTGTGGTGTTGAATATTTTGCACATTTGGTTCATCCGCACACCAAAGCATTTTAATGGAGGAAAAAAATAGAAGCTGTAGTTTTAATATTTAAAAAAAAAGGGGATTTTCAGGGTCCAGAAGGATAAACTGAAGTCCACTGTAGATCAGCTGCTCTGTGCTAAGAGCCAGACTTGACCTGCTTTAAACAGTATTATGGAATTCGCCTATAGACCATCATTCATGCCTGTAACCTTTGGCACAGATACGAGGTGAGCAGTCAGCACAGCTCTCCCATGTTCCGCCATTTGGCCACATGTGTGCGTATGTGTGTGTATCCCATGATCAAAATGGCCTGTGAGCTTAGTTTTCATCATATTGGATCCACTTTTAGCTCTAAATAAATAATCACATTTATTTTCTAATTTCCACTCGTGTGCTTTTGTGACAATCTTAGCTAAATATTTAAATTTGAGCTGGTTTTTGTGCGCCCGCCCTGCGCCACGAGAACACACCAAGCAATGTTGCAACATGGAACTGGCGCAAAAAAAAAAAAAAAAAACGGGGAGAATGAGGGTGGGGGGGGCACAGTGTGATCTTTATGTAAATGAATGGCGTGAAGCAGTGAGTCTGAATCACGTAGGAGTCAAACTAAAGAAACAGGTCACTTGCAATGCTCAGGGAACCAACATGGCAGCAGGCTGTAATTTCTTCTAATCACCCAGCGGGTCGGTAAATTATTCTGATGGCGCTGCCGTTTTGTGCTCAGAGCGTCCCAGACCTTCTCTGTGATAACCTTGAAGAGCCATAATGATAAAAGGTGATTTGTGAGTAAGGGAAGGGGGGAAGGGGGGCCCATCGTGGGTGAGCTCAAGCCTTTACCGTGGCTCTCTCCACACAAAACACGTGGTGCGTCCACGCAAAGAGTAGTCACTCCACGTCAGGCAGTGTGAGGGCAAAATGGCGAGGCAGTGAATGAAGCAGGAGCACAGTGGAGGCTGTTGGGGCTTCACTGCGTGTCGTTCCGGGTCTGCTGAGCGCGCCCGGCTCGCCCTGTGCTCCACAGCCACTGGCCTACTTCACATGTTTCAATATTTCTATGTGAAAGCAGATAATTCATATCGAGGGAGGGAGAAGGGAGGAGGGGGTTGGTAGTGGTGGAGGGGGGTGGAAATATATATATTTTTGGAAGCCCAATCTTAAAATGGCCGTTCATACACTCCCAACAAGCCACAGGCACATTATCCAAAAAAAAAAAAAAAAAGATGTGCCAAATAATTGTGCTTAAATATTGATGTCAAACATCTGCTCAGCTGTTCAACTGTCCGCGCACATGTGAGACGTTTGAGTCCACACACATTTATTTCATTATTTTGTAAATGTTTTGTAAAAAACCCTCCAACAACTGTTTAAAGTGTTACAGTAGTGTAGTAGCGTTTTTATTAATGGACGTCAATGTGAACAAACAGATGAGAAGATCCAGAAAAAAAACCAAAACAAAAAAACTGTGACGGTGGTGTAGTTTTATTTATTTATATATATTTCACAGAAATAGTGTCAAGCTGCTCCTGTAATCCTTTTCTTTTTAGTATTATTAATTTTGAAATCTGTCTGTATTCTTGTCAAAAGTCAGTGTGTGTGTTAGTGTGTTAGTGTTAGTGTGTGTGTGTGTGAGAGAGAGTTTGGAGGTCAGTTGTTGCTGTTTGCATGACTGCTGGCTGCTGTGTGACTCTCATCAAGTCAATCAGCTGTGTTGGATCCTTTACTGCACACCTCCAATAGAAATATGTGTGTTAAAAAATGCCATGAAGTTACTGTGATGCTTGTACATGGATCCAAACTGGAGGTGTGTGTAGCCTGTGTGTGTGTGTGGGAGGGAGGGGCGTGTATTTAGAGGGAACAAACCCTTTTTTTTTTCTCTTTCTTTTTTTTTTAAAGGGGGGGAGGGGGCCGCCTAGAAGTTCTAGAGTTCAATTCCTCCTTTCTGTTCTGTTCAAAGTGTCTCTGCTGAGCCCTTACAGGCTGCAGGGGGCGCCGCCCCTGACTGCTGCTGACCCCTGACCATGTTATGGACATGTACTGCGTGTGTGTGTGTGTGTGTGTGTGTGTGTGTGCGTGTGTGTGTGTGTGTGTGTATCAAAGGGACGTGCCAGTGAAAGATGGAGGGGTTTTGCGTTTGAGAGACGGCGATAATATTCATCATGAAGTTTGACTGAAATGTGTGTCAGGCTTGCAGAGGTTTGTGGGAGGTCAGATAGAGTGGAGGGTGGGGAGCTGGATTGTGTGTGTGTGTGTGTGTGTGTGTGAGGAGGGGGTTGGGGGTGGGTAAATGGTGGGGGGGAAGGAAGGGAGGGTGTTCAGAGGGAACGAGCTATTGGCCCTTTTGGAAGGAAGATAACGTATAGAATGGCAGTATGTGTGAGCGTAAAGACAAGCAGCAGCAGCAGCAGCAGCTCGACAAATGAATGAATCTTCTGCTTGTGAAATGAAGATTAACTGATTTGATCTGCAAAGCCTCAATTTCAACAGTATCTTTAATTTTTTATTTATTAAAAAAAACAGTTAAAATCTCCTGAATCCTTCATGTAAAAAGACTGACAAACCGAGCACATAACATCACTTTAACTTTAATTTCTAAAGGCTGCGTAGAGATGATGTGTTCATATCTTTTTTGAATTCCAAATGTGACACAAGAAACAGTCGCAGCAAATTCTATGAATTAGAGAAATGTTTATTAAAGGGGGGAAAAGTGTTTAAACACCCAGTTTATGACTAATGTAATCCAATTATTTCTTTTAATTAGATTTAATTAAATTTTAGAAAGTTTTCATTTGAGTCTTTTGGGGATTTTTTTTTCTCTAAGTTTTAATTTGTGTCTTTAATCCTGATTGGACTGTCAGAGCACTACATGTGTGTTCATTTAAACTAAAACAGGAAAAAAATTTGACCCCCATTTTGTAATATTTCCAGATTTAGGAGTGTGTGTGTGTGTGTGTGTGTGTGTGTGTGTGTGTGTGTGTGTGTGTGTTACAGTGTAGAAGTATTTAAGGCTTGATTATGGCAACTTCTGCCCTTTTGACATGAAATCCAGTTGTTATCTAGAGCTGGAGGCATTCTACAAATAAAATGAAAATTGGTCTGTGCTCTCGAGGAATAGAGACCCCCCCCCCTCAACCCCCCCCGCTCACTCACCCCCACCCCTGCTGACAACTAGACTTGGATCTCCACAATATGCAGAACTCCAGAAATGTTTCTATTTGATTAAGAGTATAATGTATATAATAACCTGTTTATATTATTCCCAAATAAATTCCCATAAATGAATTCCATATGACTCATGAGAAAGAAAAACTCCATCCTGTGCTCCACATTCACTTTCATTCCCAGCCCCTTACCATAATTGTCTTTGCATATGCTAAACTTCACTGTCAGTAAGCTTTAGATAATAGAACTAAAGAGGAGAGGAGGCGGCATTAAAAACAATAGCATATAGCATCAGATTGGTAGTTTTCAGCGTTGCACCATGTGTTTGAATCCAGCATTTGTTCTGTAATATGATTGACAGCAACTTAATGAATTTGTCACTTCCTCTTTTGTAAACTTCCTCAAACCAGCTGTACTTTCTCCTTTCCATCGTCACTGCTACAAAACAAGTCTGTCTCTTTATTATTTGCTGTAAACATGCTGGCAAACTCACTTATTATTACCCCACTTTATTATTACTTATTAGTTGTTGTGCAGTTAGAGCTCATCTTGTCTTTAGTTTGGATTCATTCTTCAGTCACTGCAACTCAATACCTTCTGCTGCAGGCGGCGAGTAACTGCTGCTTATTCTACACCAGACTTCATTCAAAAAACCTGCAATTTTACAGCTAAAGTGAAAAAACTGCCACATGCTGTAAAGCTTGATAAGAAACTTGCAGAAAAGGTTATTGTTAGATAGAGGGAGAAAAAAAATCAAAAATTTGCTATTGGATTGAAGTTTCTCATCTCAGAACATAAAAAACAACTAAGCATCTTTTAGTTGTTGTCTCTATTTTTAATCCTTGTGTGTTCTAGTTATCGCTGCCAGATTCACTCACTGTTTTTTCTTTTACATCTACAAATAATTGTAAGGTGTTACTAAGCCAGCTGGAATACCAATACCAATGCTTGTTTTCTGTCCACGACTGTGAGTGTAAATTCAAAATCTGCCCCCCCCCCCCCCATCATGCTCTCGTAACCTATATTCCATCTCCATCCATCCATCCGTCCAATTTCATCAAACCGAAGCAATGCCGCTTGCTTTAGTGAGTCACTCCTTCTGTCCTCCAACCCTCCATCATTTCCAGCCCCATTAGTACGACTTATATTTCAAAACACACAAACACACACACATGCATAGGTATTTCTGCGTATTAGATTTTAGCTTATGTAGAATTAACAAAAATAGTAACACATCTTCCTCCATATCTCTTCTTCTAAATGTGCCTCATAATGAACCATCCAACAGCTCATACATGGTTTGAATAGAAAGAAAAGAAACATGGAGGACAGATGAGGGAGCCTCTATGTCCAATCAAAAAATATGATGTCACTTCCAGATATGAGCTTATAATGTTAAACAGCTGCTGGTGTTCTCTATAATCATATCTTCACCAAATCTGTCTTTATATATCTTTTAAAAATGCTATACATTAGTCATCTGTATTTTAAAGCAGTACACCAAAAGCTTTTTTAAAAAAATTTTTTTCAAGAGTTTAACATTACAGGAAATCATCTTTCTAGTCTTTGTCATTTTAATTTAGAATCTGTTCAAAGCAACCAAATCTCCCTGTAAGATTTAAAAGTTAGAGTAAATCTCAGCTGTTTAACTGTACATGATCAAGTTAGCAATAACACCACCAAACTACCTTTTTTTTGTTTCCCCCGCAAGCTTTCAACCACTTCTCACACTTCCTCACACTTCCTCCCGCTTGGTTTGATCAAACTGCTGCTTCTGCTTCCACCTCAGTCCACTTCCACCATGAAAACCATGTGACACACATAAACAGATTTTTTTATTATTATTCAATACCTGTATCTATTAAAGCATGAAGTGAAGAAATACACTTAAAGGTCACATTAAAGTCTGCAGGAAACCACCTCTCTCTCTCTCTCTCTCTCGCTCTCTCTCTCTGTGTGTGTGTGTGTGTGTGTGTGTGTGTAGTGCTCTGCACAGCATGCTCAAAGAGGCTCAGCTTCACTAAGTGGTTCTTACGACTCTCTATCACTCTCTCTCATCTCTCTCTCTCTCTCTCTCTCTCTCTCTCTCTCTCTCCTCTCTCTCTCTCTCTCTCTCTCTCTCTCTCTCTCTCTCTCTCTCTCTCTCTCTCTCTCTCTCTCTCTCTCTCTCTCTCTCTCTCTCTCTCTCTCTCTCTCTCTCTCTCTCTCTCTCTCTCTCTCTCTGTGTGTGTGTGTGTGTGACGCTTCCGTGTCACATTTTGCCCCCTTTTTTGCACTCATCCCTCTCACCTGCCGCTTCATCCTCCATTCTCTAATTATTGTCAGTCAAATTTATGAATTCGATCGGCCCCTTTTTAGAACAGACCACACCCTTAATTGTGTGTAAAAGCAACAAGTAAAGTTTTTTTAAAGCAGGAAGGTCACAGTCAGCTGCTGGTGGAGATTCAGTGTTGTTGCTCAAGGACACTAGAGTGAGATGAAGGCTTGAACCCGAGTTCAGAAAGCTAAAGGAACACTTCCGAATAAACGACAGGATGTTGATATGTTTTTATGACATCATCTGCGTTATAAGACATTTTAACTCTGTATTCGGGGATAGCTTCTCTCTCTACAAGCTGTGAGACTTTTTCTCAAATTCATAATGCAGAAATGGAAAACCCAGATTTTTTTCACACACACACATACACACACACACACACACTTGTGAAACACGCCAGTCAGCAGTTCAGAAATACACATGTGTTGACACAGGCGAAGGTGGAAGAATGTGAAAGGAACTGGTCAGCAGTCGTGTTGTAAGAAACATGCTTTTGTTTTTTTTAATATTCATTCTTGCTGCTAGGAAACAGCTGAAATTCCTCTTTCCAGTTTCTCTCCTCTGAATGAGACGCTCATCAATCTTAGATGGTAGATTGTATGGTTAATTTCTCATGCTTTTCTCATATTTCAGCTTGTTTTCTGAAGCTTTTCGGATTTTTTTTTGTGCCACAGTTGGCAAAAATATTCAGATATTTGATTAAAAAAGTGAATCTCAGCCCCAATGACCCAAAATGATCTTTTATTCCTCTTCTATTCCTGCATCCTCACTTCCATTTCTATGCGTTATGTAAAGTGTGTTGCAACTTTAAGTACACTCAAAATGTATCATGCATGTGAGGAACTTTCCGTGTGTGTGTGTGTGTGTGTGTGTGTGTGTGTAGCTGAGGCTTTCACCCAGAGAGTAAGAGAGAAGCTCGGAGGAGAGAAGGAGAGGCACGCCATGGTTTGTCTTCCTCTCTCTTCTCTCATGGCTGGCGAGCAGGGAGGAGGTGGTGGAGGAAGGGAGGAGGAGGAGGAGGAGGAGGAGGAGGGGATGGATGGTGGGCGGAGGGAGCAAGGGGGTGCGACCAATCGTCTGGCAGGAGCACCTGCGAGCAGCGAGGGAGGCGGTCGCTCGGCGCCCAGACGAGAGGAGTTGATAGGCCCTGCCTCCCTTTGCCTGCTTTTGCTCGCCCACACGCATGCTCTCTCTCTCTCGCTCTCTCGCTCTCTCTCTCTCTCTCTCTCTCTCTCTCTCTCTCTCTGTGTGTGTGTGTTCATACTTTCATTCTCTCTTGTTTTCTTCTCTCCCGCTCTCTCTGGTACAGTATGTTCATTTCTCCCTCTCTCTTGCCCCCTCCCTTCTAACCCCCCCCCCCCCTTCTCTTGGCGTGTTGCCACGTTCTCTGCACCGTTCCTGCCTTTTTCGCGAGAGTGCCAGGAACGAGTGATAGGAATAAAAGGAAGACAGACAGATGAAGGGATCGGGGGTGGGGCGGGTTACAGAGAGAGAGAGAGAGAGAGAGAGAGGGAGGGAGAGTGACCGAAAGATGGATGCATGTGTTTTAAATTTGAGCGTCTGCGTTGCATGAGGGATGTCAGCTGAGCTGCATTTCTATAGAGTCTCGCTACAAACAGTTTGCGAGATAGGCAAGTGTAATCTGATTAGACAGCCGGCTGCCGCTCCACTTGTTTGTCTAGCAGCGTATCTGCGGTCACTCAAATCTATGGCGCGGTTTGGTTTCGTGTGCTCTATTTGCGTGAAACCATCAATTGTCTCACACAGAGAGAGACAGACAGAAAAAGAGAGAGAGACAGATAGAAAGAGAGAGAGAGACAGAGTGACTTCAGTTCTGAGAATCGGTGAAAAGGACAGCTGTGTTTTCCAGCTGTGATCTTCTGTAATGATCTCTGAGCAGTTTGTGTACAAAGAAATGATGTAGGCGATGCAGGACTCAGTGCAATCAAAGAGTTGAGTGTCACTGTTAATGTCCCTAACTCAACAGTCCCCATTCTATGCAAAAGTGACATGAATTCAGCTTCAGATCAGATTCAGCAGATGTCTTCTTCATCCTGGTATTGTGTCCCAGCAACAAAACTACTCACCAGCTACCAGGAAGTGTCTCCCCCTTCCTCCCCGCTGGAAACACACACAGAGTGAACTTAATACAACAGTGTAACTTTTGAAGCTACACTCTATAGATTCACTGCTGAATCCTGATAGAAGCTTTGAAAGCAGTGGTAGAAGTTAAAGTTTCACTCATTGATATTCCAGAGGGGAAATATTTTTTTACTCCATGATATTCATTTCACAGCTGGCTACTGGTTGCTTGACACATGACAGTTTTTTAAAATGTAAATTGATTTAAAAATGCGCCACAACTCTATTAAGAAGTTGAATTTTACTTCAGATTAACCAGCTGCAGCACTAAATGCAACTTCCATGTGAAGCTAGACTAGGAATAGGATAATAATAACACCGTAATGTAATAAACCTAGAAATAGCTCTCTGAAAAAGGTAGTTTTATTGTTCATACTTGGGTAAAAAACTGTAAATCAAGGTACATTTTCACTCATTGATACTTTAATCCAACATATTTTACAGGGAAATATTCTTTTTACTCAATAATATTCATTTCACAGCTATAAATGCTGGTTGCTTTATACATTACGTTTAAAAAAAAATAAAAAATACAAAACATGTTATGTGATTTTTATAGCTAAAATGCCCCAAACTCTATAAAGTAGTTGAATATTGCAACTTCCATATAAATGCATTAATAATAGGCTTAGAATAACACAATAATTCATTTTATAGCTCTTGCTTAGGTACTTTTACTCAATGAAAACTGTTATTGTAGAGCTTGTAATGGTATATTTTAAAATAGTGAAAGTATTACTAAAGTATTTAACTAAAAGATTGTAGTACTTTAGTTTTCCACTGCTGGCTTTAACTGACCTTTTAGAATGTATTTTGTGTGGACTGTGGATTTTGTCCTGTACTTTTTTTTTTTTTTTGTACAGTGTAGTCATGTAAGGGTATTGCTTCATGACGGTGGAGGGGGACATCCAGCTTTGAGTGTCGTAATAGGCTAGTTAACTTTTTCAACCTCCTTTTTTATTTTTTTTTCTTATGTCAGTCGAGGCTAAGCATTCATTCTTCTCATTGGGGAGCTTCCATATCAAGATGGTAGCAGAGCTTTTAATTTTTCTTTTGTGTTCCACCAACAAACCAGTCTTTACATCCAACATACCTACTAACTTACATATAGACAGCAGCAGGTTTAGCCCCCCCAACCCCCCTTGCCAAGGCTTATATACTAAAGTGCTAAGTGTGCGTCTCACTCCCAAAGCAAAGGCTATTTAACACTTTGTTCATGTCCAAGGCGTCAGGTGCAACATACAGTGGGCTTACCGTAATACCTGGATTACACATCCCCCACTTTATTAGTATTACACCTAAAAGTAGGGGGGACAAAAAGTCTTATCACCCCCCCCTCCTATTCCACCTTCTTTAGATGTACTGAATGTGAGTATTGATAGGAATCTAAACCTGCCACTTAAATGCTTTTGTTACTATATTTATTTTAACAGCTTAAATATACTTGTGTATTTTATCAGTCTTGTTTTTAGGTACATCACCTATAATTATCCTTATAGTTATAGTGTAAGTATAATAACTTCAATACATTGATCTACTGCTACTAGTTTCTCCTCCACACATGAACTTAGTGTAGACTCACATTCAGGATTGTGATGCTATGATATAATAAAGAAAAGAAAGAATGATATATTTGGTGTGGTGGATTGAGCTAACGTCAAGTCTCAAATTACAAATGTTGACATTAAAATGATGATCATTTTAAAAATAATCTGAACCACTTTAAATGTCCACACTACTCATTTGACTCATAAAGAAAAATGGTGTGTGCTCGTTAGTGTGTATTTCGATGAGTCTCCGGATGAGCTTCGTTAAGCCTTGAGGAAATGATCCTGATGATGTCATGATGATGTCATCAGGTTCAACTTGAGTAGATACCCTGCGTTTAAAAAAAACTGGATGGGGATGGAAAGATATGCATTATGGGAAATGTAGGCTCCAGTGCTTTTTTTTTAAAGCTTGACTCACACTATGGACTTTAACTATAGATTCTGACCACATTTATTGATTTGTACGCATCTTAAGTGAGTCCCCTGACTTTATGGTCAGGGTAATGCTAAAATGTTGGATGATGATTGACTGAGAACACGCAGATACGTTCAATACATTTTTGAACAATAACTGAGTGCAGGGATGAAAAAAACCCAGAGGAATCATGCAGATTTCAAAAATGCTGCCTACGTTCCGCCCGATGTCAGAGCTGACAAGACACGTTCGCACAGAAAGTGAAAAAGAAATTCCGAAAAATCACACTTTGCATGCTGAGCGTGATGACAAAGGCCCGTTATCCCCCGAGCCAAAATAAGACGAAGACAGAGAGAGAGAGACAGAGAGAGATAGGGAGGGAGAGAGAAAGAGAGAAAGAGAGAGGGTGAAACAAATGCTCAGAGAAATGACAACACAGAGTGGAAAGTGAAGGCGAGGGGAAAGAGGAGAGGCCTTATGTAGGTGAAGGGGTAAATGAGTCCTGTCTCTTTAAGAAGACCCCCCCACCCCCTCCTCCTCACACACACACACACACACACACACACACACACACACACACACACACACACACACACCTCCTCCTCCTCTGCCTCCTCCGCCCCATCTTTCTGATTGTTTCTTCTCTCTGGTTCAAACCATCTGTCCTCTCTCTCTCTCTCTCTCTCTCTCTCTCTCTCTCTCTCTTTTTTTTTTTTCTTTCTGTCCTTCTCTCTGTTCCTCTTTCTCTCTCTCTCTCTCTCCATCTTTAACTCTGCATCTGTGTCTCTTGCTCTTTCTTTCTCTCTCCCTCTCCCCTAACTCATTCTGGCCCTTTCTCTCTCTCGCTCTTTTTTACTAAAAATAAATTGAGCGCGCACACACACCCCCCACCCCCACCCTCACACACATCTGGGTACATGCATGACACCGGCCCATGCATGAGGACGGATGAACAGCGAGAGAGAGAGAGAAAACGAGTGGGGGATCAAGAAATGAAGAGAGAAAGAACAGAGAGGGGGGGAGGGGGGCTGGGGCCCAGGGGTTGGGTCTGCATGGAGGATGGGGCCCCTCATGCATATGTGTGTGTCTGTATGTGTGGTTGTGTGTTAAGAGAGAATGTGTGCATGTACATGAGAGAGAGAGAGAGCAAGAGAGCACCTCCCTTCCAGCCCTGCCCCGGTCATCATCCACAGTCATGTCACCCAATGGGAAGCACTCTGATCTAAGGTGTGTGTGTGTGTGTGTGTGTGTGTGTGTGTGTGTGTCTCCTCTGACTTGTAAACTATATATATTTTCATATCTGTAAAAAAAGACTCAGCCTTTCAAGCGTTTAGTTTCGTCCAGCCTGGATTTCAGACACCCAATCAGCAACATTTGTTCTAGTTTTGCAGCAGTTTCTAGTTTCAAACTCTTGAGTAGTTCAGTTTCCTTATAAAATATCTGAAATCACAGTTTTCAGTGTTTATGTAACTACTTAAACCTGTTACTGGAAAAAAACCTTGAAATCAGGAAGGAAGGATTTATCTTCCAAAATAAGAATTTACTGATTTGAAGTCAAAATGTGCAAAAACTGCCATCACTGAAAAGTCAAACACACACACACACACACACACACACACAAAATGATATTGATATATTGGCTGATAATGTTATGTACACACTTTTCTTCCCTCAAACACTTGTGACAGATATGTAATGGAGACTGTGATATTTTACTGTTTAACAATAAACCTTATTGTATAAAATGACATCAGTGCTCTGAAACAGTAAGCTTCACTTTTTCTATTTAATAATTATAATTAGCTATGAATTAAAAAAATGCATGTTTTACATTTGAATCAAGGAAAAATATATTAGGGAGCAAAAACATTCTGATATTGATATATTAATGTTCCATGTACAGCTGGTAAAAACACAGCTGGGAATTGAATCATTATAAATAAACATTTTAATATTAAACTAGAATGAAGAAAAAGGACCAAATATCCATAAAATGCTGCCAATATAAGTTAAAAAATCAAATAAAAATAATCTGATAAACTGATATCAGCTGACCAATATATATCAGTCAGGCTCCAATAGCTTATATATAACTATATAACACACCACAAAAAGTTATCAATCAAAAATTAAAATGACTTTTAAAAAATACTATTATATTTATGTATGTTTATGTTCTATTGGCTAACGGTCATTCATTAAATAAATGAGTCTTTTCTGTGTCGCACTAATCAACTTAAACCTTAAAATATTTGACATTTTCTGTTTAGTTTTAATCTGAAAAATACACAAACTAAATATGTGCTGTTTTTCTTAAAGAAGTAAGTTTCACATTTTAAATGTTGAAATGAGAAAATGTGTTTTGATTATTGGAACACTTCATGTTCCTGTCCTGTATTTAGGTGAACATCCCAATTTAATAAAAGGAGAGAAATCAAATGAAAACTGAAGCTTTTCCAGGCTGATTGTGACAAGGATAAAAACCCCTGACTTCACATTTGATATTGAATACTGCCAAAAACACTAAGACTAGTCCACTCCAAATGAATTTCACTACAGCATGAAGTTCTCACGCTCCTGCTGAAAGCACTGAAGTGAAAATAATTTATACCTGAAGGGGTCAGATTGATGAACCTCAGCTAACCTCTGCTTGACTCCTCTGGGGAGAGATTTACACAGAGGGAACACAAAAGAATCAAAGAGCATGTAGCATGAACTAAAATCTAATGGGGACATTTAGCTTTTGATTTATTCCCTCTTTTTAAAAAGTGCTTGCTTTTATGCATTTCTAACACATATTTAACCATAATGCTGCCTGAATGTACTGAACAAAAGGTTCATGAAAGTAAAAAAGTTAATGATTTAGGTGGTTAAGGTAAAGGATTGTAGTTAAACATTAAAACAGTCAATTCCACTGCAGGATTTAATGGTGTCCAGTATTGAAGTCCTATATTTTCTACGCTCATTTCCTCCACCTGAACTCAGCAGTGATGAGGGTGGAGTACAGGTGCTCCAACTAACTGAAAATGCAACAAAACTCACTCAATTGTTAAACTGTAAAAACATAGGCAATTAATTTTAGCCACAATTATCTGCACTTAACCTTCCTGTTCCTGTTGATCATGGAACTTCATTCCAACTTTACACTTATTTTTGGAAAGTATGTTAAATAAGCCTCGTTTAAATGTAATTATAGCTCAGTATTGAGTTGTTATAAAAGCAGAAAGTATGAATTATTTGAACTTAATTTAAGATCAGAGGAGAATATGTTGATGGATTATCACAAACTGGTCAAATTTAAGTCAGGATACAGTTTTAAAACCATTTCAAATATTTGAATGGCAGCACATAATCACACCTGTTGTTCTATTGGTTCAAAATTGATGATTCTACTTGCAAAGAATGTAGTATGGAACCATCCACATGATTTCAGGTAATTAAATGAAATGAATCCATACTTCTGATACGGGTCAAATTAGACCCGAGGACGACAGGAGGGTTAAACTTGAGGTTTTTCATATCTTGTATCGAATAGTTGAGATATATGTAAATGCTACTGTGTTTGATATGATGCAGGCTTAGGGTAAAAAAAAAAGTATAAACTGACAGAATATCAGTCAGGGAGGGGAAGCTGTCTGGTTGGCTGGAGCAGCAGGAGGCGGGATTGTTGTAAAAACGTGACGTTTCATTGGCCAGTGTTTTTAAAAAAGTAGGTATTGTATGTTTTTCAGGAAGGTGAATACAGGAACCTTAATTATTTCATCATATTTGAGGTTTAACTGACTAAATAATAAAGTTTAGAAAAAGTGGAGAGAAAATGAGAAAGTAGATGTTGATTTGAGGGTCACAGTCAGACAGTCATGGAGGAGGATCATTTTACTTGATCCTTCCTCGTCTTTGTTGGAACATGTTTCAGTTAAAAAAATCCGAGGCTTTTTCATCTTGTTGAATCCATTCACACAGAAGACATTTAATAAAGAAACTAAGCACACTTCCAGAACTCAAATCCTGTTAAAGAACACAATTACACTTCCATACAAATATAGTTAAGAACTAAAGCAGAGTACAGATACATTGTTTTACATGACAGAAGAATGAATCATGGCCATGAATCATCATCATTCAAAACAGTTCTGTTTTTCCATGATGATGATGATGATGATGATGAGGATGATGATGAGGATGAGGATGAGGATGAGGATGAGGATGAGGATAATGATAATGTTAATGATAATGATAATAATAATAATAATAATAATAATGATCTAGCTCCTTGTAGTTCCACATCAACAAACAACCACGTGATTCATTCAAGTCAGAAAAAGGCCAAACAGGAGCAGACGAACGGTTCCAGCTCGTGCCACATAACTGCAATGTATCTGTTCTGACTCCGGCTGAGGACCCTCGCTAGCATGTCATGCCCCCCCCACCCCTCCCCCTCTCTCTCTGTCCCTTTTATTTCCTGTCTGCTTTCTCCACTATCAGCTGTCCATTAAAAAGCCAAAAAACACACACTTTCTAAAATAAGATAGAAAAACAGAACAGCAGAAGCTTTAAAAAAAAAAAAAAAAAGAATTATAGAAAAGGTTTTATTCGCAGCTGTTAACTGGCAAAAAAAAAAAACTGCAGAAAAGTAACTTCACCATTACTGTTAAAACATGACCTTTCATTCCATCTGAAGCATGAACCCTGCTGAAGACAGAATTACTGTAACCACATGAAGTCAGTTAGTTTTAAAATTAAATTGAACCAGTAGAAACAAATACCTTTGCATTGACTTCATGCCTGTTTCAACATTTTAGATGTTTCTATTAATTTTGCAGGAACATGTGCCTGATTAAAAATAAATAAATAAATACATCAGTAGAACAATAAGAGCTCTGAAAATCTATGACAGAGCTTCCTTTTTTAAACCTGTTTTTGAAATAATGAATTTAAAAGATTTAAGTCCCAATTTAAAAAATAGAGTTGATTTATTCAGCAGTCATAGTTTCATATATATATATATATATATATATATATATATATATATATTAGAACCCCCCCCCCCCCCTTTACTTGAAACTGAGCTGAACTGATTGCAGACATTTTCCTTTTGGCTCCTTCACTTCCGCTTGTGTTTCAGAGAACAACAGGCCTCTTGTATAAACTGTCAGACAAAGAGGACGGAGCTACATTCAACACTTTTAATCCCACTCTTAACATAAGGACATACATGTTAAATCAACTCAACAATGTAGAAATGTATTTGCTTTTTGGAAGAAACCCCCCACCCCTGTTTTTTCAGAGTAGTTTATATAAGCTTGGTGAATACGGAAGTTTTAAGGCGCCATTTAAAAGGATTATTACAAATCAATCTTAAAATAAAACTGATTCTTATTCATTGCTAACAATGTAAGACATTTAGTAAAACTGCTCTCAGATCAGTAAAATATAACTCAAACTCATTCGAAAGGCTTTTCTAGTATCTCTGTGTATGTTTGCTTTGCTTCTTGTCTTAGAGTGGAATTCATTCTTTCATTATTTCCTTTTTTTTCTCCTCTAACCTTTCACCTTTTACCTCTCAGTACGGTGGTACACCACAACACTTCCCCCATGACTCTACGCAAACTAGTTCTGTGTGTGTGTGTGTGTGTGTGTGTGTGTGTGTGTGTGTGTGTGTGTAGGAGAGGGGCGGGGTGATGGCATTGCCCCTTGGACCTAAATTCTTGACATTTTTTCAGCCGTAATGAGAAAGAAACTGGAGATTAAGGAGCCTATAGGGCATCCATGCCTGTGATTGGCCAGGAGGCATTGCACACCGAGTTCGGATTGGCTTGTAAGAGTTCTATAGTTGCTCCTTCTCATATAGAACTTCCTGTCCAGTCCTCTTCCTGGTTCCTCCGTGTGTGTGTGTGTGTGTGTGTGTAAACCGCCTCCATAGCTTCCAGCAGTTTGGTCTGTTTGACCCAGATTGTTTCACGTCTGTTTATTTTTCCTCTTGTGGTCACCGTCTCTTTATTTCCTTTCCTTATAATATTCATTCAACCTGAGGCTGGAATATAAAAAAAACTGCAAATAAACTAAAATAAATTTTTTTAAATACTCTTATATAGTTTTTTTTCTTACAAAATAAATATGTGCTTCAATGATTCTTGCAACATTTGAAAAGAAGAAAAAAGGTCTTAAAGTATAAAAGAAGTCATTTACTTTCACTTCAACAAGGTGCCTCTTCTCACTCAAGGTTGAGAATATTGTAGTGAAATCTGTGTGAAAGCTTCAATAGAGCCTCTCTTTTTTTATGAAGAATGAAAAGTCTTTTTATTTTTTTTTTAAGCAGAAAGATTCACAAAAATTCTAGTGACCTTCTGCCTGCTCATCTAACATGAATAAACCAATAAACAACCTGCCTGCACATGAAAGAACAGCTACAACCTCAATCAGATGTAACCAAGTCTCTAACATTTGTCAAAAAACAAATGACATAAAACATTTATTTTAAAAAATCCCATTATAATTACTCCTCATACCTTCTAGAAGTTAAACACACTAATTAGAAATGTAGCTTAAATTACCGTACTGCTTCAAAGCTTACTGTTAAAATAATATTTGGTTTATGTTTAAGTAAAAAACCACTACCACTGTGTTTAAGTAATGAGTAATGCTGTGTTTATATTAATGTCCACTAACTATAAGAATAAAGGAACATTCCTGTCAATCATATTTGATTAAGAAAACTAAAAAGAAATGGAACCAACTATTTAAATGTCATTTTATTAAGTTTGGGGACTCACAAGAGATTTATTGTAAAGAAGGAATGGTTCAAATAAAAAAAATGTAGTCCTGAGTGTGGGTCAAATATCAAAAACCTTTAATCCTACATTACCCACAATGCAACTTCATAGTGTCTTTCTATAGAGTTTCATTGCCTAGTAAACCTCCACATTTTTCAAACACCACATCAAGTGAATAACAGACTTCTCCAGTGTTAAACCTCCTGTAGAGCCACAGCACACATTATACAAGCATTTCTCACAGGATGACTATATAGTAATCCTATAAGTGCCAACTAAACTGATCTTGATGTGTAAAATTCGGTGAGTGCCTCATGTCTGCAGAGCTTCCTTCTATCCAAACAGCCAATCAGCAGACAGGGGTAGCCTCTAGTTTGTCTGCGAGGCGACACCCAGGGCAAAAAAAAAAAAGGTCTCTGCATTCCCCGCCACTGCTCAGGAGGCTTAATATTTCAATAACAAACACAGTAATATAGTCACATGACCTTACCAATATGTTAAAAAAAAGAAAAGCTATCACCAACGTATAGTCAACAGGCACATTCCAAACTGTCCTGCATGCAAAACAAAGTATATTTAGTTACTTTGAAGCATTGACTGATGAGTGTGATCACAGAGCTGCAGGACATAAAGACGTCTCTTTAGTTTTATTGAAGATTTCTCATGCCCCCCCCCCCCCCCCCCCCAATATCACATGTTGGTGATACGGTCTCCTGCCTGGTGGCTAAAAAAAATGACTACCAATGACTGCTTTGTTCCCGCCGCCTCGCAAGATGAATATTACAATGAAATAATAATGGCTTTGTTTTTCATGTTTTTACCAGATCAAGAATATTATCTGCCAACAAACATGAACCCAGATGATTTGCCTCAGCTGTATTTCTATATTAAAACGCTGCAACTTTTACTGCACTTTTTAGTGGAGACTTCATTCAAATCCAACAAATGAGATATCATTATACATATTTTGACATCCTGTTATTTTAAATACACCTCTCTGCCTCCGTAGCTGATATAATATCACTTATTAACACATTATTAGCTGCTGTGACGACATGTACGGAAGCAATATGCTGACAAAACTTGAAACTTTGTTTGGATGCTTTTTAAAGGACATCCACATGTTTTTACTAAATTGAAAATAATGTTTTTGTTAAGGTTAGATCAGGGGTGTCAAACATATGGCCCATGGGTCCAATCCGGACCTGGATTATTTTGCAGTATGAAATTTACAGAGAAGTAATTCCAATTTTTCGATAAAATGCATCTCTAATGCTATTCTCACACTCGTCATTCACAGGCAATAATGTCCAGCTGACGTGCAATGATATTCAGATTTGAAAGACAAATTCTCCTCAGTAGGCTCGGACATGAATCGTTTAATATTCTATTGCTGTTTATCTGTTCTGTAAATAAGATTTATTATAGTTATAAGTTATAATATCTCTTATATTATTCTAAGTAATGCAATGGTTTTACTGGTTCGGCTGTAGGTGGCTACAAGTAAACATTGTGTTTGACAGTGTTTTTTTTTTAAAGGAGTAATGCAGAGACTTTGTGTTCCACTGCTGTAAAGTTTAGGAATTGGCAGGAGGCACATTAAAAATAGCCAAAATGGACGCAGCAGTGGTGGTAAGTCAGGTTGTCCATTAATTGCAGGGTTGGTGGTTGAATCACTGAATGACACTGAGCCCTGATTCGCTCCCAGCGTGAGCACATGGGGGGGAAGAAAATGCTAGGCTTCACACAGACATGTCTGCCAAATGAATGTAATGTACCAGTAGGTAACTTTTGTCCCAGCTTTAACAAAAAAAAAAAAAAAATCTTTGACAGGCTGGTAGCTCTATATTTAGACACAAAATGATACTGTGTTTTTTTTTAAATTCCAAAATGGATGTGCAGCTTTGGTTTGGGGCTCCAGCATGGAGGCCGGTGCTTTCAGATGACTCACAGAGCCAGCCTGTCTGCTCCAACATGGTTTCACCATGACTGTCTGTCAGTCTGCAGCACCAGCACCAGCTCCATCTGCATTGTTTTTTACAAGCAGGAAGAGGAGAGCAAATCTGTAAAGCAAAAGAAAAGCATGTGTCATACTGTACATGAGAACAGCATGCAGTGAATCAATAATGTCAAAAAATCAAATCTAAAAGTGATTGAAATGTTGAATTAGTAGCTCTGTTCAGGCTTTCTTCTTTCATAGAACAAAGAACAATGGCCTCTTTCCAGAGCCGCTGTTTAGAACCAACATTCATCAAACAAAGAGGAAAGAGATCACTTCTACACCCACAGGTGCAGGAAGTAGACCAGAACGCAGTGTAGCAACACGTATAAGGTTTTATGTACATGAAGACAGCTGAGTGAAAGTGGGATGATTGTGTATGTTGAGCTAGTGGAGGATCCTGCTTATGAATAATATCTCGTTAAGGCCAGCGTACACTTGGAAATGACTAGTTATGACACACATGTTGTGTTCAAGTGTCAATTTTAGAAATGTTTGCCGGACCGCAGTAAGAAATTCTGAAACACCTGCAGTGTATCATTTAAAATAGCTGCGATCACACAGAATTACAGCCCTGTTTGACTTCCATAGATTGGCATTTTTTGTATTTATCTACTCTGGAGAAGATTTTTAAAAAGTTCAAATGATCTCTGTGTGAAAGAGCAAGTGAGTCAAAACTGAATGAAAAAGTCAAAGCTCCATTAACACTTTGAGTATAGAACAGAACAACTCTATCATTACACCAACACGTTTTAGCTTACAGTATTCATCAGGGTCAGGGTCATCATGAAACACAGTACAAACAGTGTTTTAATTAGTTAAAAAGAAGAACCCCCCCCCCTCCCAATTATGTACATCTAGTACCTATCTCGGTCTATTAATAAAGTTCTTCTATACTAAACATGTTGCTGGATCTTTCAGTTTTTTGGGACCCTTCTCCATGCACCTTGGAAATACATGAAGTTGTGCCAGATGCTAAAGATGTTTTCCTTAAGCATGCTTTAAATGAATCTGGTTTTAAAGGTCTTATATAATATATAGCGTTGATCGTACATGTGAAAAAAAGAGCTGAGAAGTTAAACTTGATCTTTTCCCTCACCTGTGCACACCTGGCTGATAGCTGTTGTTTCAGAAAGGTACAGAAATATAACTGCTTTAATACTACTACTAAAGCCAGTAAGACATAGTGTCCGCCACTTAAAGGACAGGTACACATTTTCCAAGTATGTCTAAAAAAACAACAGTTAGGTGTCCATATGAACTCTGAATCATTTACATCCACACTCAAATATTTTAGAATGAGAATGATCTGTGTATATCACGTGACCATTCGCATATAGTGTAAACAGGAAGTAGATTTACTACTTTGTGGTTAGTTAGTAGCAGAAAATGTCACAGAGGAAGAACATCAATGACTTTTTTTGAATTTCTTTGTTTGGATTGACTGAAGAGAGGGAACTGTTACTGAAACTAACACATGAGAATAAGGCCATCTCAACAGTGGGGGACATGGATTTGGAGTCATCGGGTGATAGGAAAGGACACATTATGACTGAAGAAGATCCAATCAGGAAGCAAACTGTTTTCGTGCTTTGAAAAGGTGGGAGTAGTGTGGACGGAAGGAGGGAACATAGCAGAAGTGATGTTTTCCTCTCTGTGATCGTTCCTCCTGTTCATACTGACTATTAAAAGATCTCCTTCAAATATTCTTTCAGTGGAAATGATGGAGGACAAAATCCACAGTGTGTCCACACAGTCATTTAAAAGTCTCTGATCAGCTTCTATTGTCCTTCATCAGTGTGAGTTAGTCATATCAAGTGATATCTGACACATTTACAGTCTTTTTACCATCAAATTCCCTCTTAGTGTTTCCTGTTGAGCTGTGGTGGAAGTATAGTAACAAAAAGACTTTGCTACTAAAAACACTGTAACGTTGAAACATAGAAGATGAAGATTTGACTCATTTGGATGCTGAAGCTTCATATTAGCTTCAGATCAACTTTTAGATACATGTTTACACAGAAGGAGGACTGTGGATTTGAACCTCCATCACTTTCATTATAAGTGCATTAAGAAGGAATCTTCTAATGGTCAGTATGAACAGGAGGAATGATTACACCAAGAAAAGAAAAACAGGTTAATTTAGGCTCCTGACTGTTTGTTTAAGACATTTGAAAAATGGTGAACTCATCCTTTAAATCTCCAGCTTTCTGCTCCTTTCCTATTAACTTTCCTCCCATGATTTTCCTCTCTTCTTCTTCTCCTTCTCCTTCCTCCACTGGGATTCTCAAAGAGTTAAAATGGAGGCTATGCCTGCTGGTCACATGTCTGACACACAGGCATGTGCTGTGGCCACGCGCCTACATACATGCACACACACATGAATGCGTACATGCGTACATATATGAGCTGCAGAGGAGAGAAGAAGCAAAGGGAAGGAGTCGTCCCCTCCCCCCTAAACCAGCGCTGTAGTGTGTTAAACCTCCCCTCTTCCCACCCACACACACACACACACACACAGGCATACTCCCTCCCTCCCTCCCTCTGTCCATCCTCTCCTCTCCCCTCTCAGAAGTGGGTGTGTGCAGGCCGGGGGTGTGCCATATCACATCCACTGCACTCGCTCACGTGGTCTGGAGGTATGTGTGTGTGTGTGTGTGTGTGGAGGGAGGTGTTGCAGTAGTTGTACATCGTGATGTCGGGTGGCAGTTCCAATGCTTTTCTTCAACCACGAATACTTAGTCTCATTCCAACAGTAGAAAACATTCTTTTTGGAAAGCAAAGGAACTAAACTTCTCGATCCTCCTCCTCTTCAAAAAATGACTGACAGCTACCATAAATATATTTTACTCCACTAAGGAGCTAAGTTTGACTACATTTTAACATATGAACAGACTTTAACACTCTGTATTTTAACAGTGTGAATAGTAAATCTTCAGTGTGTTGGTGGTGAGCTGGCAGGGAAACAGCTGGAACATCAGTCTAATGATATAATGGCTCTATTTTCTATAAGAAAGGCTCTGCTGCTGCTGCTGCTGCTGCTGCTGCTGCTGCTGCTGCTGCTGCTGCTGCTGCTGCTGCTGCTGCTCTCTTTGTCTCAGCCCAAACTCTCTGCTGAAACATAACATTTCCTGTCACCAGTTTTAAAATGTCCTAGATGATGATAAATTAGATTTTGATACATATTTTTTAACATTAGTTTCTGCGTCTTTGAATTGAAAGTTACATTTATTCAAGCATGCACTAATTTAAAGAAGAGTTTTTGATTCTTTTTGAAACGAAACAATTAGTAGATTAAAAGGAGCATGATTATACTGTTAATATATTTTCTAAATGATTTAACTGTAGGTTTTTTTCCCACATTTAAACATCCCAAGTTTGATTTTAAAATAAAAAGAAAGTTTTTGAGCTTTAACTATTTTTACACTGGTTTCCCATGCCTATTTTTTTTCCAGTATGTCACACTTCTAACATGTTTTTACTATATGTGTAAATATAGTAAACCTCTAAAGTTAAAGCTACTGTATAACTTCTTGTTTATAAATGTCTCATTATTAATATCTCTTAGAAATAAGTATAGAAATCCATGTTTGAGCCTTTTTAATCCACATCAGTTATATCACAGCAGATACAAAGGAAGCAATTTAGCTCTGAAACTTTTACACAGAACCATGAAGAAAAATCAGATTAAATATAGTTTAAACTTTCACTTTATTGATTCATGAAGTGAATAAAAATGCAGTAAAAATTTGCAGAAAACGGCAGAAAAACACTTCCAAAGTTTGAATTTAAGCGAGCCACACATTCCTGCGCAGACATATAACAGTTTACAGATGGTAAACAAAATTCAAACAAAGCTACAAAAATCATATGAATCATCACGAGTCATTTTTAAAGCTATGTGAGCAAACTTGCATGAAAGAGAGAGATAGAGAGAGAGAGAGAGAGAGAGAAAGAGGTGTGGTTGAAAGCTCTGGAAAAAAGCTAGAAAGTTCACCTTCAGTTCAAATTTTTATTTTTAATTTTTTTGGTCAAGCATGCAAACAATTTATAGTACCCTCTTTTATTCTGAAATGTAGCCAGGGGCCCCAAATGTGGTTTAAAGTGACAACAGTAGACTTTATTCTAGTATGATGTTCATATTAGTATTACTGTTATTATAACTGGACTCACAGCAATAGGCTATGTGATGTAATGATATTTTGATATACATACATACATACATACATATATTAATGTAAGGTATGTATTGTATTGTCAGTTAGAATGAGCCGCTCCTCACTGCAGGAACTAGAAGTCAGAAGTGTAGTGTGGAGCAGAGAGGAGCAGGATGACTCAGTCGGCCCTCTGCTGTTCAAAGCTGCAAACAAGGGAATGAAATCCAAGGAGGCGAGGTTTGTGTGTGTGTGTGTGTGTGTGTGTGTGTGTGTGTGTGTGTGTGTGGTTTAGAGACGGGCCCCTTTCCTTGCCGCTTTCCTATAGGCTGCTTTTGGTCCCGCCCCGTTCCTCGCCGATTCAAAACAAAGTCGAGGCTGACGTCACACGCACACACACACACATACATATGCACACACACACACACACAACGCTCTCATTTAGACAAAGCAGGAACTCCCTCCTTCCTTCCCTCCCGTCTTCCTTCTTCTCCCCCATTTTGTTTTTGAAGAGGGGGCTCCGAACCCCCGACCACCACCACCACCACCCAATGTCCACTTTCCATTCTCTCATTTCAGGAAGTAAACCCCCAAATAAATGCAACAACCTTAATTGTTTTGGCACAAGCGGTTGGCCTCATGCAGGGAGAAAGGACAGAGACTGTGCTGCTATAAAGGAGATGGAGCGTGGCTTTAAATTTGGACTTTTGATGACATAAATCTTTATAAAAAAAAATCATATTTAACCAACAGGAAATCATTAAAGAATGTGAGTTAGAAAATAAGACTTCATACATGCAAATTACAAAATACACCAACTGCTAATCAATGAATGAAGATTGGTTATTTGTGAGGATGTGTATCATTTTCAGTGTGTAGAATCTGATTCTAGAGGACAGTAGAATTTGGAGAATGATTAAAACTTTATTTATTTTCTATATTCTTCATCACACAATTGAGTTAATATTGTAGAAAAGTAAACCACGAGCTTAAATGACTGACTCTGTTTCACCTTCAAACATTCAAATATTTAACTGATCTGAAGCTTCATCAAGTGTCACTTTTATGACTCTTTGACTGAATTTGAAAAATATGTTTTTCTGCATATTGTCTGAAATCTAAGGGTATCAAAAAAAAAACCTCCTCAATTTAGCACATGACAGCAAAAATTCAGCTGTGACCCGCCACAGGAGGTAAAGCTGCTACGTTAAAAATAAATTCTGCATACCAGTTAGTGTTTTTTATTTCACCTTTTTTCATTACACATCAAAAAAAGGATAGACAGGTTTGAATTCCTGAGATTCATCACAGCTTGTTTTTTTAACAGATTGCCTGACTTATGAGGTAATTAAAATATTAGAAAACTAAACAAAAAAAAATCTAATGTATAAAAAAAGTATAAGATGACATCATTTCTAAGGTCTTAATTCTTAAAGTAACATGACTGATTTTAGTTTTTCTTATTCATATAAATTTGTCAGTAGTCTTCAGAATTCCTTAAAATAAACTTATTATACCTTTTCAGGAATATTAATCCCATGAATCGGTTATTTGTGAATATTTATGAGCGTTAATTACTTTTAATGAAATACACAGATGTACTAAATTAACTAAAATGTCATTTTCGTGTTAGTTTAAAAATCTAAATGATCACAAACGTATCTGTCATGTTTGAACAGTTAATTTCAAACCAATATTTGAAAATGTGACACACACTTCCTTTCAGACTTGATATAATTAGCTGGATTTTAAACATGTATTCATTTATGTACCTGTTATTCTGGCTTTCTTATTCTAGTGTTGGGATGATGGTGTAGTCAAACCATGAAGATTTATTGAAAAAGACTTCAATTTAAAGTCGTCTAAAGAGCATTCAAATATGTGTAAATCTGTCCATTTGCAGTTCAGTTTTTAATCTTTGAAAGATAAGTTTAAAAATAGTTTAATGTTTTTTTTAAATGTTTTCTGACTGTTAAAGAATCCGTTTATCTTTGTCATTCTTGGTTTTTGATTAAGCATGAGTTCTCTTCCTCTTTGCCAGTTTCTACTATTTTTCCACTTTAATAAAAGGCCTGACAAAAGTACTGGAAGGTTGGAATAATTAGTAAAATACTATTTATTATTTTTGCTTATCAGAATGATTAATAATTGCCTCAGGACTCTGATATCTTCTGTGAAAGATAAAGCAGTTTCCTTTTGTCTGAAACGTGTTAACCACATTCAGTATCTCATGTAGGAAACATGGATTCATTTTATTTCCATATTAACATTTTAGTTAGGTGAGGATTGTGTGAGTGCAGAAATTAACTGTCACCTTGTTGCTTTAATGAAGACGTTTGATTTATGTTGAGACCAAACTGACCAACTTAAAAATGAGAAGAATGTCCCTTTACCTATTCCTGTCATTAAATGACACTGACTGGTATTCATCTTAACATATTTACATGTGCTTACTCAGTTAAACCCAGTTTGCTTCAGCCGCCATATTGCAGTAACGTCCTGCTTTAAGTTAATTCGGCTTTATGTTGTCTTTATCACAGCTGGGGATAAGACACAAAGACACGTAATTAGCCGTCAATTTTGACTTGAGAACGTGGCACTGCGTCGTAGCTTATTAATCTGTTTTTAACCGACACTCGTTTGACTTTTTTTTTTCTCTGCCACATCACAGCTTTTGTCGGTAGAGTCTGCAAATTGGAAACAAATGTAGTCCTGAGAAAGGCTGCGGGTTTAATTCAGTGTTAAGCAGTAGGAGTGGTCATATAGTAACCTAGTTTACACGTATTCATTCCACGAGCTTTCTTTACCTGCCTATGGAAAGCGACGCTGCTTTTGCGGCCGTTGTTAAAAGCAACGTGGGGAAACCCGACACTTATATTCTCTAAGTAAAATAGCGTATCTTATGTTTCTTCTCTTCTCTGCTGATATACTACCACCAAACGCCCATGTTGTATTTCAGGCGTGAGCACATTCTATAGTATAACCCCCTCCTCCCTCTTTTCTCTCTCTCTCTCCTCGCGCAGCCCCTCCCTTCCCTCGCGCGCCGCTGTAGTAACTCCCGAGTAGTTTTTACGCACTTTATGAATGGAGAGACGCGCTCGTGCTTCTCTTACTCTAGCGCTCAGGCAGATGGTGCGTGCACGCGCAAAAAATGAACGAGCCAGCAAACGAGGTAGAAGGTGCGTCCACCTAATTAAAGAGAATTGTGTAAGTTGTAACATAAACTGTGCCCGACTCTGTGTTTGATACTGTTAACAGAAGCTGTGGAGACGTTTATCTCAGGCTCCACCTGGAGACTCCTAATGATATATATAGCTGTAAGACGCGCGTGCCTTTGTGCGCACACGTAGGGAGGTGTGTCACAGCTTGAACGGCGTGAATGTTACAACTTATTTTTTTCGTTACACTACAACTGTGACTTCTATCTATATATATCTCTATCTGCCAAACAGTCATTGTGGCAGCTGTGAGGTAAAACAGATGGTTCGGATGAAGGCATTATTGTGAGGGGACCCACAGCCCAACACGCCGCCTGCATGGTCCCATGTTCATGTAATGGCGCATGTGGGCTGGTCGCCCCCCTCCTCTCATGTGCTGTATGTGCTCCGTTCTGGTGAAGCCTCCCACGTCATGTGACTGCACATTCATTGTAGTAAATGGGCGTTGTCTGGTCAAGATGGCTGCTTACTGGCTCTCACATGTATGTGGGCTATTTATGTATGTAGCCTATGTATGTGTGTGTGAGTGAGAGACTCAGGGAGAGGAGGGGGTGGTTGGGTGTGTGAGAGAGATGGCGTGTTGTTGAAGCAGAAAATGTGGCTTTTTTGCACATCTGTCTTTGCGGGAACAGCTTCCAACCGACACTGGCAACATGTCACTCGGTGGTAAACTAATAAATGTTAATGGGAGCATTATCAAGTCTTTTTACCCAGCTTTCCACATGTTCTACTACCCACCACCTATTAGGCTGTTTATCGCTCGGATGTGCTGCTATATTAACTTTAAACTCTACTTTCGCCACGGCCGCTGTTTCGTTGTGTCTGGTGATTTTGACGTAGGTGTTCTCCTAATTGTTGTTTAATCCTTTTTAAATACATCCTCACTTGTGTCCAATATTTAAGTTACGCTAACCATTTATACAAGTTAAATTCTAGTTTAGAAGACTCATTCACCTCTCATTACGTATCTTGTGATGTGAGAAAGTCACCAGTTAACACGGTCACAATTTGAACTGAAACACCACACGGAGGTTTATCAGTTTATCACACAAGAAAACGCAGTTTGTAACCTTCAGACGGTTACCGCCCTGCTCTGAGCTGATTCTAATGATTCGCCACTTACCAAACATCACCTATCCGCCATTAATTGTTTGCTTAACCGTCTTTTGCAACAATGTTGTAAGTGAGCTACAGTGTATCCACTTCCACAGTTTGCTTCCTCTCGTGTCCTTTCTACTTTCACAGCAGTGACATATAATCTGTAATAAAACTGTATTGTTGTGTTTAAATATCACCCTGGTGGCTGTAATGTCAGAATTTGACTCTTTGGCCTTTTTTCAGGGTAAATGTTGGCTCCGTAACGCCTTAATAAAACGGTCAACAACGTAAAGCGTATGCGTCGTAAGGCTACGCAAACATAAAATTCAAGTTTTAAAATGTTCCGTTAGTAAATGAGAACCACAGACTCATTACACTGCCTTCCTGCGGGCCTGCTGCTGCTCCCCCCGCCCAGCAGTAGTCCTTAACATGAAATGGCTATAGGCACCACAAAATGGCGAGCAGTGAGGGAGGGGAGGAGGGGGGAGGTGCAACACAGCTCAGGAAAGAGCTGCTGAAGGTGTGAGTACCTCAGAAGCTGCTCCTCTCAATTAACGGGCCTCCGTAGGTGGAGAATGTAAAGACATGAAGGAAGTTATCTATCATTTCATTATGTTAACAGTAATTACGTAAACTCCATATCATCTAACGTTCAATATCAAGACAGGTCTATGAGCTGCGCCCTGAATGACACAATTGGGCAGATCTGGTTTTTCTCTTAATTTATACCCGCCAGCGACTCTTCTCGCGCTGACAACGTCACATTATTACCCGCGGGGTGGATTCATTTCAAATTGTAAAAAAAAGAAAGAAAAAAAAAAAGTCGCTTCAATTACATAACAGCCGAGGCTGAATCAGTTCCACCTACTCAAAATGGAGACCCTCGCCTCCTCAAAATGGAGGCCTGCCGCACGGAGCTGCAGGCGGGGTCAGAGTGGAGAACAGAGCCTGAACTTTGACCCATACTGTTGCACCCCCCTACCCTAAATGAATTCCACAACCGAGGCCTCCCTCTCTCTAACATGTCGCCCACCCTTTTGTTAAATAGTAACTTCTCTCACACCGTCTCTTGTACAGCAGTAGACTAAACACTTATATTCCACTACTGAGAGTGCACAGCGTGAGAGAGGGACGCAAATCGTGCGCGCGCATTTTCTAATCTATTATTTTCCACTTGTGCGCGCGTACGTGACCCTTAAAAATCCTCAAACATATAAACATCAGTCTTTTATATCATTGCGTGCGTTTATTACTGACGGCATCAGTATTTCTGCCGAGAATCCGCAAGTCAAGCAATTAGTCTTAATGTGATAATCTATAATCAATAGTAAGAATCATTATTATGGCATATTATAAAATTATATTGAAAATGATTACCAGAAACAGTCAATACTTTTTTACTGCAAATGTAAGTCTCCAAGGGAGCAAATGATAGATTTTTATTTCTTTTTTCTGTTTCATTCCTCCTTTTTTCCATTTTATATAAATATATTAAACCATGATAAACAGAATCATGAAGGCAAGATAATACAATAAAGTGATAGTAGCTCAGCCATATTCATGATTTTTACACACACACACACACACACACACACACACACATACATATATAAATATTTTATACTTGAGTGCCTTTGCAGATAGTACCAGAGCTGTCAGCTCATGGTGGCATCAGTAAGTCTTGATTGGACAGTATTCACTCTTAAGTAGAGTTTAGTGGGCCAATGGGATTGCAGTGAGAGCCAGCGAAATGACCTTTCCCCTATAAATCTTGGCCAATCGTGGGGTGATGACAGCTATGACAGAGTAACACACACTCTCTCTCTCTCTCTTTCTTTTTCTGTCCCTCTCTCTATGTATTGTTCCCCAATATTAACGATTTGAAAGGCAGGAGCATGTGTCACCTTAAATACGATTAGCTTACATGTGATGTGGTATGTGGTGGCTTAGAGGAGAGGATGCAGGTGCAGCAGCTGAATTAGTAATGCTGCTATTCCCTGTAGCTGTCAAAGTGTCCTTGGGCAAGGCATTTAGCAGAGCTCTGATTGGCTGGGGTCGCACGGGGCAGCTCCCAGGTGGCACGATATGGAGCTGTGAATGCTGGAAAAATGGTGGCTGGTGCAAAGCAAAGCAATATCCCAAAAATGAAAGGTTGAGTGTGTCCAAACTGACTCTGAAAATACATTTATTCCTTTTCTTATTTTTCTTCTTAATAATAAAGTATTTTGTTAAATTAAAATCACACTAAGAGACATGAACAAATGAGCAGATGGCAGAGGTGGTCAACAAAGCCAGCTGTGCCATCTCTGGTGTGAGAGGAAGTCACTTCTTTTTTACTTTGACATCTAACGGCTGTGACATCAGCTGTCAGAACACCATAGAAAGCAGCGCACCAGCTCTCTGCCCCATGTCATATATATATATATATATTTATATATTTATATTTATATTTTAAAAAACTCTCACACTTGAATTTCTACACATTTACTACAGTCACATTCACCGACTGAACCACTCCGCTCAAGGTTGGCCGGCATGAAATCTCTTCTTCCAGCTTTTCTTCCCCTTGTCTCTCTCTCTTTCTCTCACTACTTTTCTTTTTTTTTTTTTTTTTTTTGCTGCTGCTCTCTGTCTCTTCTCTACCTCCTCCCTCCGACCCCGCTGCCATCCCCTCCTACTCGTTTTCCACTTTCCGTCCTCTTCCTTGCCCCTGCTGTCTATTTAAAGCTCTCATACAGTGTTACATTCACTGTGGAGGGGGGGGGGGGGACTCCAGGGGAAGAGGGAGGGAGGGAGGGGTGGAAGTGATAGAAAGTGGTAGAAGGGAAGACAGACGATAGATAGGAGACTATTGGACACGCTTTGGACATGAAGGGGAAAAAGATTGGAGGCAGTGCAGCGATGAATTTATTGTACACACTTTCAATTCACATTTAAAAAAGAAAAAGAAAAAGATGAATTCGGTGGATGTTTCCTTTAACTATTGTGAGTATTCAGCAGGGGGCGCAATAAGATCACCTATAAAAGAGTTCTAACAACCCTCCTGTACCTCCGGGGTCATTTCAGTGCATTATTGCTGCTTTATGAAGAAAATAAATAATTGAATCAACATTGTCTTATAAGAAGGTAGATGAAAAGTGACTAAAATAACACTTTTTAAAATAAAACAAGCTTTTACATCTTACATCTTGACCCTTTCTTCACCTGATCTTAACTCTCCTCCTCTTCCTCCTCCTCCCTGCACCAATATCCATTCATGCAGCATCTAATTTAGCTCATTTATCCGATCCCGCTTTGAAACATCCACCTCAGCAGTTCGGACGCAATAGCAAAGTGATGACGGTTGGGGAGGGGGGAGGGGGAAGGGGGGGGGGGGGCTGGGATAGTGTTGGGCAGGCGGAGTCAGGAAGGAAGGACAGGTAGTTGGGGTGTAGTGTGGAATGTTGGTCAGATGATGGTGTTTTGCTTGCTTCTGCCCACTTCTGCTCCTCACCATTAGCAATGAAAAATTCATCTGTGATTTTATGCTGGCTTGATAGCGCTTATAAAATATTAAACCCCCCCCCCCCATCCCTTCACTTCTTCTGCAGCTTCGTGCTGCGTTTGAGTGCAAGCTGTGTCGCAGGTAATGGCTACACCGGACACCGCGCTCTCTAAATGTGCTTCATGTGCTTTACTAAACTAGAATTACAGAACAGAGCAGTACAAATCTCTGTTAAAGGGGAATTTTCTTTCTATTTCTTTTTCTTTTCTATTTTTATTTATTTGAGGATGTGTGTCACTATTTCTATCTTTTTGGTGCTGCTTCAGTTCACTCTTAAGTTTTGTGTGTTCTCTTCTCAAACGTATACATCCATCACAATACAAAACCAGTACTGTTTATTGGTCAGTGACAAAGATTGGTAAGATGAGCAATTCAAAAATATCTGAATCTGTTTTAAAAGCAGCATCAGGTTTGTTAAAATGTACATTTAGTATTTTTGTTGGTTTTATATCATTTGAAATGACATTTGCACCAAGAAAGACTGAATGCTCCTGAAAATGTCAGATGGTGTAACCACAAAATAATGATAAATATTCACATTTTATCCACCTACAGTGTATTTAAGTGGACTTATACTAATAATAACTTTATTAAAAAATGATTCCCCATATTAAATGTAATATTTAGAAACATTGTATTCCATTAGCTTTATTTAATATAAAAGTTATAATGTAAGATCATGCCACACTAGTTGATATGGTGTTTTATTGAGAATTTAGTGTTTTTAAGCAAAGTTCATGCTGGATACACAGTTTATTTTCAAATTTTAACCCCTTTAAATTTGACTGAACCACATAGAAACCAAAAATTGTCATTGACTCTTATATATTTAATAGCTAAACAGCCATCTATGTGTGCCAGTTATCACATGATACACTCATTCAGCACAATATATCACAACTGGGCTGACTTCAGAGCTTTCAGTCACCAGTAAAGGGAGCTCATTGTGCTGAAAGCTGACTGTTAGTAATAATGATGGTTTAATACAATCAGCTCAGCTTGATTCGGTGTCAAAGATGCTTTCACAGGTACGCCAAACACTCTGATTCTACTATTTAATAGCCATTAAGGAGTCTGTGGTCCTCACATGTGGTTGCCTGTATGGAAACTATGGCTGAGAATGAAAAACTACATATGTATTTGTGCTTAGACCTTCTATAGAAAAGACTTGTGGTAGCTATTTGATACCTTATCTCAATTAGACCTCAAAACATTGATGGAGTTGTGTCGGCATGGTTTCGTTGTCATGGAGTCGTCCTACAAACCACATTGTGTAATGCAAGTAGTCTCATTCAACATTGAGCACCTCCCAAGTGTGATGAAATGAGTTTTGATAGGCATTGGTAGAAGCATCTACCTCTTGAGCCAGACTCCACTGTGATTATGTCATGCATGGAAGATAAACAGTCCTCATCTTTAAACTGTGACTGACAGGAAAACAGAAGGTTGCCTTGGGCTGATCTCAAACCACGTGGCCCACTCTCTCCCTAGCTCTGTTTATTGAGTCTGTTATGCTGATTTGTTTAGTCTGGTCCTGAGATGCTGCGGTTTTTATCGTGTTGTTTGTTGGTTAAGGTCACTTGAGACCCTCGCAGACGGCTGCTAATGCCCCGATGCAGCGAAACTGTGGATAAAAGGCTTTGCAATGTATCGACGAGCGCTCGTGTAGCAGTCAGCTGGAACAGTTTGTACACACTTTGTTTTCCTTTTTACTGTTTAAATGTTTGTCTGGTGTCAAAGAGTCAGACTGGTCCAGCTGCATCATCTTGACATGAATATGAAGCCAGTTATCTGAAGGCTGTAAGTTAACTGACTGATTGTTTTCATGCAGCAGATTATTCAGTTTAGTCATTCTCAATGTGAAAATAAAGACGCTACATTGTAATAGTTCTCTCTTACTGTTGAGCCATCACTATTTCTTTTCCTGGCATGCTAACGACTTTCCAAATATCTGTTGCATCAATATTAATTCATATTTACCTGATTAAACAAGAAGATATTAGTCAACACCTTCCATCTGGGTTGCATACGCTCGGCTGGTAAAGATGTCAGTCAAACCTGTCAAAGTTGCTTTTTTTGGCATTTAAACTCCCACTGGGAACAGTAAAACTGCCAACACACACACACTCACACACACACACACATTATGTCCCATTTTCATAATCTTATTTGATCTAAAAGTTTGGATGGTTGTGTGGCTGTGAATGGCATCATGCCCACATTGATGCGGGTGTTATTATATGAATGTGTGTACTGCTCTACTAGACTGCTGGGAACAGTTTTCATTGACTTTTCAGCTCATAATCTGTCTCTGTCTGACTCTCTCAGATTTAATCAGCTTAAAAGAAGGACTACTGCTAACTGTACTGTAACACACACACACACACACACACACACACACACACACAGTCACACAGTTTCCCAGAAACTTTCATGTTAGCATTGTACTCATTAAGCTACACAACACCAAGTGGATGGATGTAGATGTTTATAGGAAAGGCAGTAAACCACAGTGAGCTGCTGCCACTGCTGTACTGTGCATTCACTGTGGGCAACATGATCAATAAGTCACCAGAGGTCCATTCATGGCATCAGTTATTACAACAGAAGAATATGCATCTTGAGCAATGTAAGACCTTTAAGTTGTCTTTAACTTCTGTTGAATCCTAATATGCTGAAAAAGACATATATCTCATAGGGCCCAACAGATACTGGATTTGTATACTTTTATACTGACGCCTTAAGACTTTACTAACTAAGACTCAGCAAATGAACAACAGCATCACCTGTAGCGTGAGTGCCCTGTTAATATACCTGAGAGCAGTCCCCAACTAATCAAATGGGGTCACAATGTTAATATTGGGGAAGTAGAAGGGTCTCGTTGATTGGTTGACACTGGACAACAATCTGGCGCAATTAGTCTTGCAGTGGCACCTTGCGTGGAAGTGGTGATTAGCAATTAGCTCCATATCTTGATGTCACAGTTGTAATGAGTGCATATCACCCTGCAGATCATTAGGTAGGAGATTGTCTTGTTTTGAAAAGGTGTTGGACAAACCCCCAACATGATTAGAGTTAGGGGTAGTAGGATGGATGCTGATATTGATTTCCTTTTTAAAAGATCATTTGACATATTTAGCCTACATGTTTTGCAGTGAGATTGAATTCCTAACAAAGGGTTCAGTTTTTTTCCAGAGCTTTATGAAAAGCAACCCTAATTATTTTAGATAATCATCACACTCAATATCTAGCCACATTTGTCTCTAGGTCAAAGTTCTGGCTGTACAGGGGTATGGTTCCACATCATTTAGTCATTCCTCTATTTTTTCTTATGCCTTCTTATTTGTCTCCTTCCTAACTCATCCCTGGTTTCCTCTTTTCAGTGTGTTCTCCTCTCCCTGATAGTCATTTAGGGTCACGTTGCTTTTTATCTGGATATGAAAGTGTGGGGCACAAACCCAAACATGCCTCACTGTGGTCCCAGGGCCCCCTCTGTCTGGTCTTAAGAGCTCTGACCCTTGGCCTTTGACCCTCCTAGAGGCAAAGCCTTTCCTCCTCTACCCTCCTCCTCCTTCTTGAGGACCACACTCTTTCCATTCTCTTGCTTCTTTTCTTCCTTCTCCTCCTCTTTCTCTCTGCTCCTTTGTTCTGCTGGAGGCTGGAGCTGAGCATTGATTTAATGCCTTCACAGCTGAGGGAACCTCAACAACTCCAGTTTTTACATTGGAACTCGGACATTTTCAGGCTTCATTGGCAGTGTGTTTCCGTCACTGCGTATCAACAATGAGTCAGGGCCACGATTTGAGACCAGGTTTCTTTTTTGTTTCGCTCTTCTATATTTTGTACAATCAACAATAAGAAAATAAGCAATTTCATTTGAATTAAAAGTTCCTGCTTCAAGGAGGTATCGATGCACCCGATACAAATATGTACATTAATGTAAACATTTAGAAGTAGTGTTTATTTAGTGAAGACCTCAGGTTGACAGAGGATGGGAGAACAACTGGACAGACACTCCCCCCCCCCCCCCCCACCCTGTAAATAGAAGATATATGTGTATTATTTGAAAAGACAATAGATGAGTGAAAGAGCGGGTAAGCAAATGTAAAGCATTTTGTTTTGTTGTCTGTCCACCCGCCCATCCATCTTCCTTGCCCGCCCATTACTAACCTGTTGCCATGGTTTCAGCCAACGGTGTAGGCCACCGGTTGGCAGGCGGCGACAGTAGGGGTCAAATAAGTTCACTGATGGTGGCTTGATGGGGGTGGGGATATGTGTGTGTGGTTGGATGGGGGGTAACGAACTAGAGTGATGGTATGAAATGGTGCTGGAGAGGATAATTGGGTAGTTGATGTGTTGATAAGATGGAACTTTGCATGTGTGGGGTGGGGGTGGGGCATCATGAAGGTTTTGGTGTGTATAATGGTAGTTACACATGTGTTGGTGTAGTGAAGGGGTCAGTTGTTCTATGTGTTTGGAAGGTTGGGGGGTGGAGTGATATAGACTGTCCGAGCATTGATCGTGGATCAAAGGGTTTTATCATTTTTTTGGGCGGTTGGGGGATGTCAGGTATTTTGGATGCACAAAAGACTATTCATCTGTGCTGGAGCCTCCTGGGGATTTGGGTGGAGCTTAGTGTGGGAGGTAGAGATGGTGGGGGGTTGGTTGTTGTTGAGGTTTAGGTCTTTGATGCTCAGTTGGTGGTGTGCAGGGTTAGATAAGGAGTGGTAAAGATGGGATCACCATAGTGAAGGCCCACAGCAGAATAGTTTATAGGTCCTCAATATAAGCAACTTCAGTCAGGAGGCCTGAAGGTGTATCACAAAGCAACAGATGGTAATAATCCTGTGTAGGGATGGATATCAAGAACCTTTACAAAGTGTCAGATTCTTGAGTCATCAATTAGAAACAGCTCTGTTCCAAACACTGATTTAGCACCAGAACGCACCTTCCTGGTGCTTGATATCATGGTGGGACATGAAGTAGATACCAGGGGTACTCACACACTGAATCAGAACTTCCTTTACTTTATTGACATTTCGACCAACTACAGGTCTTCCACAGGCAAATGGTGGGACCTGAACCACGGCACACAGAAAAAGAAAATTGATTTGGTTTCCTTCAGTAAGACAATGTAGCTTTCAGCTCCCCGAAATTAAGCAACTTAAATAAATACTATAGAATCCATATGTACTTTTCACCTTATCAAATGGAGAGTGATTTTAAAAAAAATGCTATAGAAACAATAAATCTCTAACCTATAAAACCCTTTTGGACCTCTTTTCTTGCAATGGAACAGTCCCAGAATTCTCAAGGAAAACACGAGAACTGAACCCTGAGAAGGTTGCAAGAAAACGAAGGAGGCTTTGTATTACTAATGTATTGAAAGCGGAAGGGGGGAGGAGGGACAGTCATGTGCAGCAGAGAAGCGGTTAAAGATGAGAAACAGCCCGGAAAAAACATACACAAAGAACCGGTTCTAGCGATAACAGCAAGCGCACAGAACACACCTGCTCACAACCTTACACAAACATGTTTACTGGCAGAAATACAGGATTAAGATGCAGTTGCACACCATACATGCGACTGCCACCCCTTCTATTCAGCACTCCACCCTTCCCCCACCATGTGTGGGCGGTTGAGCAGGACGTCGTCCCACTGCTTTGCTGTTGATTTGGTGGTTTTCTCCAGCAACTGGAGCTCAAGGCCACTAATAGTAGTCTACAGCAGCTGGACTGTCATGTCAGATGTGGCACATTGGGGAAATAGACACCCCTTCCGTCCTCTCCACCCCCACCTACAGAGATGGTTTGATAGTCAGACTCAGAATCTTTATAACAGACTAGAACAAAATGTTTCTAGCAGTTTCTCTGCTCAGAGATAGTGGTACAGATGGTGCAGGGATATCAGGACCTTATGGGCAATGTGTCGAGATGATACAAGGCTATCTCCATGGCAAAGAGGCAAAGTGCCTACCAGACTCATACACAACAGCTCCATCTGTGATTGGTTAAAATTGCACAACATGGTTTGTTTCAAACTACTTCTAGTGAAATCTTGAGAGAAAATTTAGTCATCAATGTAGGCGAACAAGCCAACAGTGTTGGCTCTTCCTGAATGGATTTTCAAAGCCTGGCTGGCCCTGACCTTTGACAATTTATGGTGAAATATGAACGTTTCTTAGCTGGAAACAACCAAAGTGTTGCGCTCATTTAAAACTACCATGGATACCAGTGTTAATGACTTGTGTGTGTGTGTGTGTGTGTGTGTATATATATATATATATATATATATATATATATATATATATATATATATATATATATATATATATATATATATATATATATACTTAAAGTCCAACAAATACTGTCTGCACTGCATCATGTGACCTGTGACAGTTCAATTTGATTCCAAAATACTTGATTGAGTCCTCGAGACGAAGTACACATATGAGTGCATTCACACACACTGCACAGATAGATCATGTAGATTTGGTACTGTACAGTTTGGGATTTGTGAGATACTTGGATATAATTGTAATGTCTGAGAGGTTTCCATGATGTGTGATCGATTGGTTTTAGGCTGAACTTTGGTGGAGGGTTCACACTTCATCAGAGATTTCTAACCCCTTTCAGACTGTAACAATGACCCTGGTCCAGTAGAACCTGGGTGTCCTGTCAGTTTGAAGGTGCTGAGATGGGGTTAGTGTTAGCAACCCTAGAATGAGTTTTAGCCTGTGGGAGTTTTAACCTTTTTCTAAGGTGGATAAAGAAATGTTGCACCAAAAATAAAAGCAACATTTCATTGAGCACTTTTACTGAGGTGAAAACACAAAAAACATGATGGACATCCAGCAGAGGTGATGGATGTTGCGTTAGTACACCATATAGATTTAGTGTTCGTACTAAAGGAGGTGACTTCAAACAGACTCTTCCTCTCTGCACTTGTTTGTCTCTCAGGACACGTTCTGACTTCATTCAGCGGCCCCGTCTGCCTTTCACCCCCTCTCATCCGGGGAAGTGTTACACCTGTCAGCAGTGTCCACTTCCAAAACACACACACACACACACATGCACAGAGAGTATTTGGCTGCTGAGACACTTGTCTTTCTGTTTGGAGATTCTTTTTTTTCTCCCCGACTTCCTAACATCCTCTCCTTCTTTTTCTCTCCGCAGGACCAGGAAGCTGCAGATCAGAAACATTCCACCTCACCTGCAGTGGGAGGTGAGTTCCTATTTCCTCTTTTATTTTTCTTGCTGGGATCATTTACAAGCATGTCACATTCCCGCCACCCACAAAATCTTCACTCCCTATTTTAAATCAGTTGTCTTTCATATATGGGCCTTGTCTGTCTAGGCTCTAAAAAACAATATTTGCTCAGATATGACATTTCACTGCTGCTCTAATGACCCATAATGTCGTTAGAGTCCTTTCGGAGTCTCTAAGTGGTGTTTTTGGGAGTTCGGCTTAACCAAATCATATATAAAACAATCTAGTATACTCAAGTCCATTGTTATCATTAGATCACTTGGGTTCAGCCTTGTGTTTCCCATTTCAGACATGCATTCATCAGCCTCTCAATAAGCACCCTGAACGCTTTTATAAAAGCCAGAGTAGTGGAGTGCCCTTGTGATGGAGTAGTAAGAGCACATGCCATGTAATTGCAGCGTCCCTGGTTCGAATCCGGCCAGGGACTTATGCTGCAGGTCATTCCCCTCTCTCTCTCTCCCTGTTTCCTGTCGGCCTCTATGCCAGTTACTATATAAAAAGCCCAAAAATAAATCTTACAAAAAAAGAAGAGACATTCCTGTGACTTTCATTACATAATACCTGTGAATTGAAAGCTGTTAAATTCATGCAAGAAATACATATAGAGAGAGAAATTAGTGTCTTGTTTCACCTTCTAACATCATTGTAATCAATTTAATATTTCATCCTATCTTACTGGGCAACACTGTGAAAAAAAGCCAACTTTAATGCATTGAGGAGTCCAATCAGATCAGGCTATAGAAATGATTTTTTTGAATATCTAGCAAAATGTTTCACACACACACGCACGCGCAGAATGTTAGTAAATAGGAATTACGAGAGTAATGAGAGTTCCAGCTGGACATTGAGTGTCATTCAGTGCAAGTTCATGTCAAATGTTATAAAGCTGGCAGCAGAATTTGCTTCCTAATAACATAAAATGATGAAACTGATGTGAAAAGGTGTCAGTGGATTCACTGTGAGGAATGACGGAGTGTCACTTGTGTTCACAGCAGTCATTAATTAAAGCTTCAACAGCAAAATACATTTCAAATCCATCAGTGATGTGAACAAACAAATCTCCTCCCAAATATCACATGAGCATTGTGTCTTTCTGTTAATGTCCTGTCACACCTGAATCAAAGCTTTAGGCCACATTAATGTTAAATACACTTGGGTCTGAATGACAAAAAGGAACCAAGACCTTGGTGTCTCAGAGAAGACAAGGATCGTGACTATATCAAAAAGGGCTCAAGAACATTCACATTTTATTTTAGACATGTCATGTTTTGGGCCTGTGTGTAAATTAGGAAATGCTAAGGTGCTGCATTTTTAATTTGAGAGGGAAAAAAAGAAGTTTTTGTGCAACTGAAACACATTTTTTGTTTGTTGTTGCAATTAAAAAAATTCTCTTTATTCACATTTAATGTCATTCATTGAAAGCCTTACGCGCTCCAGTATTATGTAACGTTTGACCATATCTGGTGATTGTGCATATTTTATGGCATATCTACTCCATGAAAGCTTCAACAATTAATCATTCAATCAACCTTTATTCATACAGCACTTTTCATACAGGTTAATGTATTCAAAGTGCTACACAGTTGAAAAAAAGTCTATATATAAAAACTCCACATGGTTCTAAAACCTCAGAGAGGCATGAGGAGGCTATTTTGGATGTTTACTGGCGTTACCAAATATAGATATTCGGCTGATAAAGGGATGAAGAGATGGACACCTGTTATTCTTTACCTTAAGACTTCCATTCTTTATGTGATGTTTGGACCTATTGTGTCTATTTTGACCATATGCAGCATTAATATTGTAGTATGTAGCCTACATATGTGTGGAATGAAGCCCAACCTTAAGGTGATTTTGTTCTGTGGTTCTATCACGTTTGTTTTGTGTCCATGTGGTTTAGTCAAATATAAAGGGGTTAAAATGTGAAAATAAACGTATGAATAACTTACACACATTCTCTTTTTGTGGACCCAGCATAAAGTTTCTGCTTTTAATCCATTTTCAGAGAATATATTAGAGGATTATGGCAAAAATGTTTAAGTGGTGTAACCATAAAAACTTTGTACCAAATAATTCAACTTGCTTAAAAATTGCTTAGAAATTCTCAATAAAACATCATACAACGTTTGGCATGATCTTACACTATAACTTTTATATTAAATAAAGGTAATGGAATACAATTGTTCTAAATATTACATTTAATCTGGAGAATCATGGAGATCAGGAAGCATTTCAGTTTTTTTTAAATGAAGTCATTATTAGTATAAGTCCACTTAAATACACTGTAGGTGGATAAAATATTTAATATTGATCATTATTTTGTGGTTACACCATTTGACATTTTCAGGAGCATTCAGTCTTACTTTTGGTAAATGGTATAAATGTCATTTCAAATGATATAAAAACCAACAAAAATACTAAACGTATATTTTAACAAACCTGATGCTGCTTTTAAAACTATTCTTTAACATATTTGCTGAATTTCTCATCTTGCCAACCCTTATTTATCACTGACCCGTTCACTGTTAAAATTGCCTCTTAATGTTTATGAATGGTAAATTCATAAATTGGTGATTAAGGATTCATCACCAGAAGTCAGACGTTTTCCGCTGCAGTGAGCAGACCTGAGCAACTTGAATCTGCAACTGTTTTTTGGTTCAGAGAGTCTCAATTAGTCTTCAACTTCAAAACAGTCCACAACAAAAATGGCTCTGTGCAGCTGATGAAGTGAAGCCTGACTGTTTGTCACATTAAAGTCACAGTCAAACCTTGTGATTGTGAAGCAGAGGGAAAAGAAAGAAGGAAGGAAGGAGGCAGAGTGAGAGTTTGGAGCTAATAGAAGCCGACTGACAGCGTGAAGTAAAGACTCCTCCACTCCTCCACACTGTGAGGTTTGGATAATGCCATCCAGACTGACCTCACTACAAATATTTGCACCACTTGAAGCATGTGTTTGTGTGTGTATGTGTGTGTGTGTGTGTGTGTGGGTGTGGGTGTTTATGGGTGTTTATGGGTCATATTTGCTGACTGTGAATCACGAGAACCACAAAACTCCACCAGTCACTCTTAGCTTCTGTCGCTTTGCAGCTGATAGATAATTCTTAATGAGTGCCTGGCCATTAGAATCCACATTAACTAATAGTCACATATTGATCAACACACGGGGCTGACTGCTGTAAGCCCTAACCTATCGATTGTGCTGATTGTTGCAGTTATGTCGCTGAATGTCAAGCACCAGCTACTGTAACGTTTAACAACCGCAGGAACCTGATTGGGCGGCGGCACAGAGAGAGCGCCCAGGGCCTCCGTGTGATTGTCAACATGTGTACACATTAACCACGGTACAACACTACAGTCTAAGCTGCAGGCAGGATTACATGCACATTCAGTTCAGTGTGAAGTGCTGCAGAGTACAGCATGATAAAATATTAAAACATAAGAAATAAGGACCTTCAGAGTTCATGTGTGGCCTTGATGAGTGCAGCGTTCACCAGCATCACAAGATGTTTCTCACTACATGGAGTTTGGATAGTGGTTGTAGAATTGTATAGATTCCTGATAACTTTTAGGAGTCCTTGTAAGGTCTCGGCTTGTTTTACCTGCTGCTGTTCCCGAGGTCAAGAACACACTTCAGCTTTGATAAATCGTATTAACATGAATAATTTTGTGTTTTTGTTACAGCTGTGTTCTTGCTGTGATTACTAGTTAAAACAAACCTTTAACAACATCAGAAAACGTATTGTTACAAAATAATCTTAACCTCCAATTAACTACCAATAAGCCAAATTGAAGCAATAAGACATTTTTTGATTAATTTGATGTTATTATTTACTGTATTAAAGTGTTGTTTTGTGGGATATGAAGCTACAGTATTTTATGACCAGCAGTGAGCAGGTTTCAAACTAGATTTTCAGTGATTTGATGAAGTTTAAATTCAGATAAAAAAATGTATTTTTTAACAATAAAAATGTAAAATTCCCAGTTGGCCCAGATAGAGTGAGACAAACATTACAGGAATATTATAGAATTGACTGTATATGATATCAGCTGTTTTCTTGTTGAAATTATTGCTGAAAAGAACATCAGAAAACATTTGGTCACAAAATAATCTTAACTGAAGGTCCAGTGTCCCAAAAACTAATCGGCCAATTTGAAGCAGTAAGACGAGCTTTGTTCTATATATATTTAATCATATTTTTAAGTTTTTTAAACTTAATACATACTGTATAAAAGATTATTCTCTGTGGTGTTTTGTAGTGTGTGAAGCTACAGTATTTTATGACTCAGCAATCACATTTCAAACCAGATTTTCAGCGTTTTGAGTAAATTCAGTTTAAAAAGTATGTTTAACCACAAAAATGAAATGAATTCCCAGTTGGTCCAGATAGATTGTGAGGTTATGTACAGTCAAACTACAGGAATATTATAGAATTGACTGCAAATGGTTTCAGCTGCTTTCTTCCTGTGATTAATGATGAAAATAAACATTTAACTATATCAGAAAACATGGCACAAAATAATCTTAACTGAACTGAGTGTCCTATAAATCAATACTGATCAGCCAATTTGAAGCAGTAAGACATGAACTTTTTTCTATACATTATATAATATTTTAAACTTCATATATGTAGTGTATAAAACTGTGGTGTTTTGTGGTGTGTGAAGCTTAAGTATTTTATGACTATCAGTGATCAAGTTTTAAACCAGATTTTCAGTGAAGTAAATTTAATTTAAAAAGGTTATTTTTAACAACAAAAATGAAATAAACGTTGGTCCAGATAGTGTGTGAAGGCTACATGACAGGCAAACTACAGTATTATAGGGATGTTATCGAATATACTGTACAAACAAACAACTGTGAAACAATAAGTATTTAAATAGGGTTGTTTTTTTGTTTTTGTTTTTTAAAAAAAGGTCAAAAAATTAATAAAACAAAAAACAAAAAAAAACTTTTTTTTTCAAACAGTGTAAGAGCACAAGACATCCAAAGCAGCAAATGTTTAAATCTGCCTGCCTCTGTGTTTTTTCTCTTTGCGCTGGCTCCTCCTGCTGAATCTATTCGCTTCTCTTTAATCTGTTGATTCATCAAACGAGGCTGAAAGCAGGAGATGGGAATGCAGGAGGATCAATAGGATCCATGTGTGCGCTCTGTGTGTGTGTGTGTGTGTGTGTGTGAAAATGTGCCGTTATTGTTTCTGTGAGGGTGTGGCGCTCGGCCTGCCTCCCCTGGCAAGCAAGTGCCTGTGGGAGTGGCGCTGTGTGTGTGTGTGCGTGTGTGTGTGTGTGTGTGTGTGTGTGTGTGTGTGTGTGTCATTTGATTATGTGCCAGATTTCTCTCCCTCTCTTTCTCCATCTCTCCGCTGGTTTAATCCTGCCATCTGTGTCCACACGGGGGCGACGTCTCTCCGCAAAAACGGAATGAAATGTGTCATTAAAATGCTTCTAAACCTTTTATCAACATGTGGTGTTCAGGGTCAAAGGTCAGAGAATGAATAACAATTGAAGAGAGAGGTACTGACACTCCTAGACATAAAAACACATTAGATAGGTTGAGTTGAGCAATATGATCAAGAATCAAATAAAAAGTGTGTAAGATGTTAAATGTACCATTAAGTAACATTTTACAACAGGTAACAACTCAAGCTCTTTAGCTGCTAGATTGTATTTTAGAGGCAAATTTCTAGAAGAGAATTCTCTCAAACTTGTTGTCTTCCAATCAAAATGTAGTCTTTTTAAACTATTAACTGAGTAAATAATCATTATAAGTAACTATAAATAACAAAACAGCCAAAAAACATCTGGACGTATATATTAACTTCTGTAAATATAAGTATATAACTTGAGTTAAGAAAAAGAATCAAACACACAAACAAAAATGCTGACAACATAAAGTTAAAAAATACAGATATATCGGTACATAGCGGACAACATATTTGCCCGTACTGATATATCTGTGACAGGCCCATATCGACCGATAATATCAGCTGATCTTTATATCAGTCAGACTCTAATCGTCATCACTGCTTTTTTCAGTTCTCTGTCAAATCAATTTCCCCACACTGTTTAGTCATCATCAGTTAACTGTTTCTTTGTGTTTCTTCTTTATGAATAACCAAAGTGTATTCTAAATTTCCCTCATGGACTGACAGTGTTCTCTCCTTTCTTTTGGCTTCCTCTCTTTCTCTCTGTGTATCAGGTGCTGGATGGTCTGTTGGCCCAGTGTGGAACCGTAGAGAACTGTGAACAAGGTAAGACCCCTGAGCTTTAACCTCACCGAACACCAGTGACATTACACCATGTATGTACAGTTTTGAATATAACCTAACATGAGAAGGGAAATAGAAGCAAGTCTAAATCAGGGGTGTTAAAGTCATTTTAGTTCAAGTGCCACATAAAGCCCTTATTTTATTTAGTGTGCCAGACCAGTAAAACCATTGTATAATAACCTACAAATAATATGTAACATATATATATTATAACTTTACTATAATAAACCATCTATTTACAAAACAGATGAACAGTCTGAGATGTCTTCAAGAATGAGTGGATTTCAACAATATTATCGCTCAGTTTGTTTCAGATTATTTAGCACAATTGACAACATTTTGCACAAAACTTCAATATATAAATTGTTAATAAATGGTTTGAATATGACCACATTCATATTCATTGTTTTCTGGTCAAGGTGGAAAAAACCCCTTTTTTTTTTTTTGCAATTTTTATACTTGTTTCATGCAAACCTATCTCGTGGGCCAGAGTAGACCCCATTGGCGGGCTGGTTCTGGCCTGCATTGTTAAAGCTACATTTGGTGCTTTGCTGGCTCTAAGTGGTACCAGGGTGATAAATGCTGTGTTCGTTCTCAAAGTTAGTATTTCTCAGACTTTAATATACACAAAAATCATGCAGGAATTCATACAGATAAATATATATTTGCCCCATTCAGTGTACTTAATCTTAAATAACACATGTCAAACTCACTTCAGAGGAAGAAGAAGGTAGCAGACACACTGATGCAGCATCTGTACTATTTTGTCTATTTGTGAGTGTTGCACCTGCTTGTCAGCAGCAGTTACAGCATCTTCCATAAAGTTCTTATTGAGTACTTGAGCAGTCATAACTGTATACACTGCAGACCCATTCAAATTTTCACTGACACATGAATAAACCTGTGTGTGCTGTATTTAACAGTCTTTCTCTCTCTCTCCTCAGTGAACACAGACAGTGAGACTGCAGTGGTTAATGTTACATATGCATCCAGAGAGCATGCCAGGCAGTAAGTTTCTTCATCCCTTTTTAATATTTTGTTAACACTCTTTGTCTCTTTCACTTCATCTTTGAAATCATCTTGCTCTCCTCTATCTAAAAGTCACTTTTTCCCCCTTTGATTCTGCCTGTTAGTTTAAATGGAATTCCTCTTTCATATTTTACTGATTTTACCTGCCTGTTACTGTCAATCACTCTTTCAAATAACTAAAGGATAAAATAATGATATCTAGATGTTTAGAACATCTAATCGATTAGATTTACAAAGAAGTTTCCCAAAAAAACTGCACCGTAGTTGTATGTTCTATGCTGTTCGTGTGCCATCTAGTGGCCTTTTGAAAGAACAACAACTTGAAAGTCGAGCTTTGCCTATCAGTCTCTCATGTCTGATCAGAAGCATTGTGGTCTTTTTACTAAAGTAAAGTTAGCATCACCACACTGTAGAAATGTTCCATTACAAGTAAAAACTATATGTTTATAGTTTATAGTTACTCAGGTACAGTGACAAAAGTATAAACAGAAAAATATATTTTAAGTATCATAAGTCAAAGTCAACACACTACAGGTAATTCATGGCTGACGCAGACCTAATTTGAACAATTTGATGTACTGTTGGGTAGTTAATTTATCATTTTAACAGCTGATGAGATGTTTTATATTAAAAATATTATTAACCATACAATAGCTGTAATTAAATGTATCAGTACAATAAAAAAGGACAAAACTTTCCTTTGAAATGTATTGCGTAAAAGTACCTTAAAATCAATAGAGTACTTGTGTAAATGTGCAGAGCTCACCTCTGTGGGCAAATTGTTTGCTGTTTTTCACAATAAAATGAAGAAACCCAAAGTAAAGATATATAAAGGTGCTATTTTGGATATTGTTAAGAAAAAATGTCCAGCAGTGTCCCTCACTTATGTTCATCCTTCTTATTTTACTTCCATTAATGTGCTCACAGTTATTATTAACTTATTTGAACTACACAGTGATAAAAATGGACAGAAACATAATTCCTCAGTAACTGATGAGGCCTTTTAAGAAAAATAGAGCATTAAAGTATTCTAATTCATTTGGATGTCTCTGTTTATGATTGACATACTGAGTGCTGCTCTCTCCCTCTCAGAGCCATCCAGAAGCTGAATGGATACCAGTTTGAGAACAACGCCCTGCGTGTCTCCTATATCCCTGATGAAACCTCTGAGCTGGAGGGAGGGCAGCGGGGTCCCGATAATGGCCGGCGCCCTGGCTACGGGCCCCGCGGTGGACCTCGTGGCGGGTCCCCCTCCGGGATGCCCTGCAAACCTCCACATGCCGACATCCCTCTGAGACTGCTGGTACCCACACAGTATGTGGGAGCCATCATCGGCAAAGAGGGAGCTACTATCCGCAACATCACCAAGCAGACGCAGAGCAAGTGAGTGCCGATCTAATGTGTGTATGTGTAAATGTGTGTATAGCAGTACCACACAGTTAGTTCACAGTTTGTCCCTGTAGTCTTACTAGTGCTGCATATCAGCAAAATTCTAAACAAGAATGGTGTTGGAAACCCCACTAATCACTCAAATCAATACACATTTTTCCTGATCACTGTTTACTCATTCATGCATTCACCTTCAACTTATTAGATATATCTAAGCTGGACAGCTACTGGCTTTTTGACCCTGTGTCAAAATACAGCAGGATGACTGTATCTCTTGACAGGTCAGATCAATGTAGGACTTGCACTACTTTAACGTAGTCCCTTACTGATTTGGTTGTTATGTGATCTGTGTGGGTATTTTTTAATGTGCTCATCTGTTAGTTCAGTTCCAGCAAACCTCAATAGCCTCTTGTTAGAATGCAGCACTGGCCAACATCAAGTTCAGTGTTCACTACAACACATTTAAGTTTGAGTTTCATTTGTACAATTGATGATAATCACTTGATTTGTTGACTTGTGTATATTGTAGTGAAATGTGGTCAGGACCAAAATAACTCCAGTATTTTCTGAACCTACTGAATAGAGTGACTTAACCCTATTATCAGCCTGAGGGATGTAGTAGTATTTCCCATCAACATGGTTGTTATATCCCTGAAAACCTCCCTGAGATCTCCTATATCTATTCATATTGTGCTGTATTGAAACATTTTGCACATAAAGCCAAAAAACACAAATATTTCAATATACATTTTTAGTTATCCACCCACCATAAAAAGTCTCCCATAACACCTATTCACATGCAAAATGATGGCATGTCTGAATAGGCAAGGCAAATGTATTTGTACAACAACAAGGCAATTCAAAGTGCTTTACAGAAAACAGAATATGCATCAAGATCAGATTCAAAAGCAACACATGGTGAAATAAAAAGACATTAAAATATGGTTTAAAGTGTTAAATTGGGCAAGTAATATCTTTAATTGTCCTGAAAAAAAACAAGTACTACATGGCACACCTGGGAGACGTACACTGCCTGAGAACTCCATGGTTCAGAGGGTTAATAAAGTTCTTCTGATTTTGTTCTCTCTCTGCAGGATTGACGTGCACCGCAAGGAGAACGCAGGCGCTGCTGAGAAGCCGATCAGCATCCACTCCACCCCTGAGGGATGCTCGTCTGCGTGCCGCATGATCCTGGACATCATGCACCAGGAGGCTAAAGACACCAAGACGTAGGTTTAAAAGAGCCATCCACCACACGATCCTACACAGTTACCTTAATGAAGCTCTTCTCAACATTAAAACATCTGCAATATTTTCAATATGTTAACATTTGGGTTGTGTTTGCAGTGCTGATGAGGTTCCTCTGAAGATTCTGGCTCACAACAACTTTGTCGGACGCCTGATCGGAAAGGAGGGACGCAACCTGAAAAAAGTCGAGCAGGACACAGACACCAAGATCACCATCTCCCCGTAAGACACACACACACTCTGGAATATCTTAATTGTCTCTTTTATATGAACTGATCACTGATCAGCTCCAGGTATCAATAATAAACATGGTTTGATGGTTACAGTCTTCAGGACCTGACGCTGTACAATCCAGAGAGAACCATCACACTCAAAGGCTCTATTGAAGCCTGCTGTCTGGCCGAGGTGGAGGTCATGAAGAAGATTAGAGAGGCCTATGAGAACGACATTGCTGCTATGAATGTGAGTCCACACACACCAATAACACACAAGTACTCCAGATACCACTGCTGAATCAAACCACTAACATTGTCTAAATTAAGTTAGACTTGTTCTACAAGTTTAAATATGGAAGCATCAGAAGTTTGATGTCTGAGAGGATTCTCAGTCATCCAGGTCATGGTTGTCTAAGGAAGGTTGAATGGACTTCTTGATTGTAGATATTTGAAGATGTTTTGACTCTCATCCTTCTTCATTTCTAACTGACTGGTGCAAAGTCTCAGGTATGTAACTTCTGTGGACTCAATATCAAGGTCATTGATACCACTTGGCGGCATAATGGTATAGTGGTTAGCACTGGGGTCAAACCTGCTAACCGCCTTGGGCCCTTCTGTGTGGAGTTTGCATTTTCTCTCCATGAATGCGTGGGTTCTCTCTGGGTACTCCAGTTTCATTCCACAGACCAAAAACATACAGGTTAGGTTAAGTGGTTACTCTAAATTGCCAATAGGTGTGAATGTGAGCGTGAATGGTTGTTTGTCTCCGATATGTTAGCCCAGAGATAGACTGGCAACCTGTCCAGGGTAGGGATGGGTATTGTTTTTAAAATGATGATACCAGTACTCTGTGCCAACATTTGCTACCCATTACACATTTTATACACTTGCTTTTATCCAACATAACAGGTGTGTAGAGTAGCCACACTTAAGTGCATCTAGGTGGCATCTTGGCAGCTGAACTGCTAAGCCTGCTAACTCAAATTCACCACGAGTTCACCACCACTGACGGGTTGTAGCTGATACCAGTTGGTTCATCAATGCTCCTGGCTCCTGGTAACAACAGTTGTTACAATTGTCACATGAGACCAAATTTAAATGGTTCTTAAGTCTCCAGGTTAAACAGCTGGGACTTCTCACCAATCAGTCAGAAGTGAAGAAGTATCTAAAACCAAGTGTTGGTACCCTCCATTTAAAGCCTCCTTGGACATCAAAGTTTGTGTGGTTGTGTTAAATCATGACACTGTAGACCTCCACAGTCAATGCTTTGATAAACTTCTAGTTTACAGTCTACAAAGCATGACATGTAATGAGAATGTAGTGTTTTCCATGTTTGCCACTTTTTTGCATAGTAACGAAGTACACCAGTGAGACACAGTCATTCTTGTAAAAACAGTAATTCTAAGTGTTAAATGTGCACCTAAAATTCTGGTGTTTTTGTCTGTTTTGGATGATAAAGTCATGTTTACATCACTGTGACCATTTTCCAAGGACTGGTTATTTTTTATTCTGTGCTACGCTTATCCTATAACTGCCTTAAAGTCTTCAATACTGAATACTAAAAACAAAGAACAAAACCATGAAAAAATGTAGCAAAATATATAAATGAACCATTAAACTGTGAAATAATTTAAGAAATTGTTAAAACTCATCATTATAGAAAAACTTCATTGCTGATTTTTCCTCAATCACACACGTAAATTTCCAGATGGTTTCTAACCTGGTGTCTCCACAGCAACAGACCCACCTGATCCCTGGACTCAACCTTGGAGCTCTTGGACTTTTCCCCTCTTCCTCCAACATGCCCCCACCTCCACCTGGAAATTCTGGGTCTGGTGCCCCGTACGGTTGCTTCGGGGTAAGAAAACCTGCTTTTTAGATGACCAAAATCTTGACTTCCTCCCTTTTTACACATTATTTTTATCCTCTCAAACCTCACAACTTTTTTTTACTGATTTAAATGCATCTACTTCTGAAAGACAAAACTGTTCCTTGACATCAGACATTAGGACTGTTATCACCTCTTTCTTTAAGTTGGTGCATCTCAGTTTTAGTGTGAATTTAGCTGAAATCTCTCAATTTTTATTAAGTGCTGGCTTCTAATTTCTTATAAAGTTGAGGTAACAACATCATATTCCCAAATAAATATTCAGTGTATATAATAGTCTATGCTTTGTGTGTTCTCAGGCTCCAGAGCAGGAGACGGTCCATGTGTACATCCCAGCTCAGGCAGTGGGAGCCATCATTGGAAAGAAGGGACAGCACATCAAACAGCTGAGCCGCTTCGCTGGAGCCTCCATCAAGGTCAGTACTGTACAGGTTTACCTTGTTTGTATAAGAGAACAACATATGAGAGAAATCTCCACTGAGAGAAGACAGATTTCACAGCTCTCAGTTAATGAAAATAGACACACACTCTTTCAGGTCACCCAAAGTCATTTTAAAAGCTCATAGCGTGAAGTTTTCGGAGCAGAAGCGTGTACTATTTTTGCCTCGCAGACCACATTCTGACACATTTGCCGGATCTGTACAAAAATCCAGCTCTGAAAACACCACTCAAGTAAAACTACAAATAACTACAAATTAACCCTTTATCTGGCAAATAACTATATTTGGTATAAACATCCAAAAGAGCCCCCCCTGTCTCTCTGTGAGGTAAAAAAAAAGACTAACTAATATAAAGTTTATTTACATTAACATTTTGATCCGAAGTCATTTTAAGGCCTTTTCTATTTAAACATGTTTTATCAATGTAAATATGAATGAATTACAGATGTTTGATGGTTTACAGACATACATGAGATGCTGTGTGAACGCTCCACATCAGCTCTTTTAACTAATATCCTAAGCTTGTGTCTATATGATGTGTAAATAATATTACTATAAATAAAACATGCTCTGTGTATTTACTGATGAAAAGACAGATGTTACAGTGTTTAAATAGTTAGCGTATTAATTATACATACTATTTCTAATTAAACCAATGATGCATTTCTTTATTTACCACCAGATTGCTCCAGCTGAATCTCCAGATTCTAAAATGAGGATGGTGATTGTGACAGGACCCCCTGAGGCTCAGTTTAAGGTAAAAACAAGATGCTGCCAGCTTACTACATTAATCACTGTTGAGATGATATTAAGATGGATGTTTAATTATCTGTCTCTTACAGGCTCAGGGCAGAATCTATGGCAAACTGAAGGAGGAGAACTTTTTCGGTCCAAAGGAGGAAGTCAAACTGGAGACTCACATCAAGATGGCCGCTGCCGCTGCAGGGAGGGTCATTGGCAAGGGAGGCAAGACGGTAAGCAACCTGACACTCTGTTCTCTCTACCTTTCCGCTACCTCCCATGCCATTCAACTCTATTACCTTCAGCCAGAAGGTTGTTGCTGCCTCCTCACGTCACCACGTTTTGCGTTTCCAGGTGAACGAGCTACAGAACCTGACAGCAGCAGAGGTGGTGGTCCCCAGAGAACAGACGCCTGATGAAAATGACCAAGTCATTGTCAAGATCAATGGACATTTTTACGCCAGCCAGGTAAGCTCCCCCACCTACTGTGTTACCTCGTCAGACTTAATGTCATGTCACTAAAGTGCTACAAATGATGTCATCAACAAAAGACCATAAAATATACACTGCAATTGACAAACTGCACTTTTTAAATATACACTACTGTGTAATATCAGTATTGCAGGTATACTACTACATCTATTACTTTCAGGTCAACGGTCAACATCAATATTACTGACATATTATTTATTGTTCTTTATCCTTAACCTTCTTGTTGATGCTCTTTCTATTTTTATTATCCATTTGCTGCTGCAATCCTGTAAAGTTTCACCACTTTAGGACTAATGAAGGAATATCTCATCGCATCGTATTGCATCGTATCATCTTATCTTATTGTATTGTATATCATCTTATCTTATTGTATTGTATATCTTATCTTATTGTATTGTATATCATCTTATCTTATTGTATTGTATATCATCTTATCTTATTGTCTTATTTTATCATATCATCTTATCTTACTGTATTATATTGTATCGTCTTATCGTATAATATAACATTTGAGCTTATTTTATTGTATCGTCTTATCGTGTCGTATCGTTTTATCTCATCAGTTCATATTGTATTGTAAGTTACAACTGCAACACTATTTCCAGTTCAGAATCCTCAATTTGAGTGACTGAATTTTAGTAATAAACATATGACTTCAATATAACTGTCAAATACACTGAATTGCTACCATATCCTCATTTACTTGAGGTCACAAGTCCTCATCTTGTATGCATATAATGATGAATGTATACTATTTATTTACATGAAATGTGTTGATTTGTTAAGTGGCTTGAGAATGCCTTGATTTAGTTGTATATGCAAGTTGTTACTGGCTAACATTTACAGTCCATCAGTGACATTTAACACTTCAGCTGCTTGTTGTTGCTGTAACATAGCAAATACAACTCTATAAAAGATAAGCCGTACTTTGTATTCAATTAGACAAAACTAGAAATGTATTCATTATTAAACAGTTAACAAGCACAGTTATACCCTAACACCATACGCCTAAATTATGCTGTAATTATAAACCACACATAAGACCCCGAAACTTACAGGCCTTCTTATACACTATTATACCTAATTATACACTAATTAGAAACCAAATAGGAGTTCCTCGTACACTGTTTCACACTGTTTTACAAGATCTAATTAGAAATCAAATAAATGCCATATCAGATCAAAAACATGCTATAGTTAGATGCTAATCTACCCTTATTGCCAAATTATGCTGTAATTAGATACCGCATTTAATGCTGCCAACATGAGGCTATCATAGATTAATTAGACAACGCAGGCTGTAATTAGACGAATTTAATTTAATTTATCTGGCATATAGTCAGAAAAAACAGAGAGCTCAGAGAACATTACATGTATTTGGCCTTTTATAGTTAAATTGCCTTATTGGGACATTTGTTGCTCATTAGAAGAAAATTATAATGTAAATTTAAGTGAGGACACACCTACACTTTCTTCAGCTGCACTGTAGTCTACTCAAGCTTGTGAATTTCTCTAACTGAAACACATGTTAATATTTTTGGCCACTTGGGGGCAGTAGAACAAACTGTAAACCCACATTGACATATCAATCAGTCAAACTTTATTTCTACAGCAGCTTTCATACAGGTTCATGTAGTTCAAAGTGCTTCACAGTTGATTGACAAGCTGATAATAAGACAGAACAAGTGATAACATAAAGAAAAGGAAGAAAAATAACGAAAAGAATTACAAATTTAAAAAAAAATTGAGACCAATAAACACAAGAGAAAATAAGTGATAAAATAAAGACATAAAATTAAAATTAAAACATAGAAAATTAAAGTACAATGAAAACAAAAAATTACATTTAATTAATTAAATTAATACATAAAATAAAGTAGAAAAAATTCAAATATGTCTGTATAACCATCGTCTCAGAGAAATGTCTCTCTTTACTCTCTAAACACTCACTAACTTTATCTGTCTATCTTTTGGTGTCAGCATAGGCAGCAGCTATATTTCCTCATGCAGCTTTCATTTCATGCCTCTCCTCTCTGTTTCCTCCAGCTGGCTCAGAGGAAGATCCGGGACATCCTGACCCAGGTCAAACAGCCACAGAAAGGCGGGATGGGCTCCGGCCCTCAACCCCAGGGCTTCACAGAGATGGGCAGCCCTACACAGGGACTGAGTCAGGAACACACACCACGCAGGAAGTGAGGGCCCCCACCCCCCGCACCATACTCACACACTGTGGGGGTGCGCCCCCCACCCCCTAGCCTGACGGACAGACAGACAGACACATGCACGGACGGATAGACGAGACGGACGGACGGACGGATACAGGAGAGCGACACACGGACCCAGCGATAGACAGGGAGAGATATTAAAGAGGGAGGGAGTACGCCCGATAGCCGGAGAGATAGATTGGCGTTTTTTTAAAGAGAAAGAGAAGATGAATCAAAAATCAAAAGTTGAAATGAATAATAATAATAATGAAAAAAGAGGATAAAGATAAAAAAAGAGACATGAGAACAGAGACCAGATGCCAGGCCAGAAGAGAGACTGAGTGAGGATGGAGGGATGAAGGAAAGGAGGGATGGAGAGAGGGAAGGGGCGGTGTCCTCCTAGTGTGCCTTAGAGGGGCTGCAGCCACCTCCTCATTCGCTGCTAGACTGGACGGGTTTAAACAACAGGAGCCGACATAACTCTAAATGTAAGGATGGAGCCTTACTGCTGTTGTTTACACCCGTCCACATCTGTTCACATCTGTTGCAGAGTGGGGGGGGGGGGAGGAGAGATGCTTGGCTGGAGACATCTGAGACACACTAGCAGGGGGGCCTGTTTGTCCCTCAGTTGCCCGCCACCCTTACAGACCTCTCCAACCATCTGCAGTCAGTCCTATATTTTAAGGGTGGTTTTTTTAAACATAGAGATATATGTATAGAAATGTTTTATTCAGAGCTATTATTGATAGTATGCAGTGAGGCGGAGCCGGGAGAGGGAGCAGGGAAACTGCTGCAGAGGCACATGAGGGAGTGGGGGCGGGTAAGGTGAACACTCACTCACTACCCTTAACCCCCCCCCCCCATCTTTAAGCCAATGAGAGTCTAGAAGAGGGGCCGCAGATGTTAACACTGCTCTTTGAAGACCTCTCCGAATAGCGGAGAGATTGGAAGAAAAAAAAAAGAAGAAAAAAAGAAGAAAATATGAGGTTGTAAATATATAATCTTCATGTAAATGTTAAGAAATGCTGCGTCTGGCCGCCTTGCCTTTTTTTTTTTTTTTTTTTTTTTTTTTTAAGAAAAAAAGGGGGGGTCTTCTGTATATTTCCCCAGTCCCTAGTCTATGATATGTAGCATAATGTAGCCTACAACGAGGCCAAGGGCAGGGGGGATAAACGGATGCACCCCCCCTCCTCCTTCCACGTGTTAACCGTGTGGCGGAAGGCGCAGCAAGAGACAGTAAAGGGAGCGGAGGTCGCAGCTGGTCCTGCAGTTCTATTGCAGAGGCTTAGCTCAAACATGTGAAACCAGTAGATTAAACAAAAAAAAGTAAAACATCAACTTTTAAAAAACTACAAAACAAGCCAGCAGCTATGCTCGCTGGTTAGCGGCCCGCACCTTAAATGGCATATTTTATATATATTATATATATATGATATGTGAGTTAGCCCGGCCCCTCGGGTGAATGTATTGAAGGCAGCAAGTCAGGTGTGAGATTTTGCGACACCTGTGTGAATAAGTCCTGCAATGACAGACAGACAAGGTGTGTCTGAGACTTTCTGCTCATTGCCTTCTTCCAGCGCCTGAGAGTCAAAGCCAGTCTCACACCAAGATGGCTTTTTTTTTTTAACCTCAGAAGAGCTGAGGGACTTCAAAAAACCATCCCTGCATTGAAGTCATGATGGCTTCTAATGCTTAAAGTTATTCAATGAGTCTGGCTTTAACCAAGCGCTGGAACCAAAACAAACAAAGGCAAAGTCTTCCAAAAGCTCCTTGCCTTGAGTTCAGAAAAGGTAAAATCAGACAGAAGGGAAGCAGCTTTCCTTGTTCTCTCTCCCGATCTGCTGAAGGCCTGTGGGCGGAGCCTCCAGACCCTGCCCGCGTATGATAATGAGGGGCGGGGTCTACGCCTGGACGCTCTCGCCAAGATTAGAACAGATTAGAGAAGAAATGAAAAAGAAAAAACCTACCTCAGGGTAAAGTTACCTCAGTATTCCTAACTTTTCTTTGCTTGCTGGTGTTTTATATAAGAAGAAAAAAAAGAAAAGAAGAGCTGATAGTCCTGAATATTTTTTATTTTTTTAAGGAAAAAAAAGTATTTTTTTTTAGGTATTGTCTTGTTGCTTTGGTTATTTTTTTCTGTTTTTTGGGTGTGATGATGGTCGAATGAGCTCAGGATGACGTGGAGGCTGTTTTTTCTTTTTATTTTGTTTTGTTTTCAGCAGAGAGTTAAAATGCTGGTCTAGAGAGGAAACAGGTCGAGTGCCATTTTTTTTTTTTTTTTTTTTTTTTTAAGGTGAGGGAACATGCTCTCCGTCTTCCTGAAGTGTGATTGGAGCCGTTGTCTGAAACAGAATATTGGCCAATGGGGAGTGGTGTTAACTTGAGAGGGGGTCCTTTAAAGGTGCACACGGTGAGCGAAACATGCCGCGTCATCAGAAAAGGGCGGTACCTTACTAACACATGATTGGCTGTTTCAGAGGAGCAAAAACCTCCTGCTGAGGTCGCATTATGTCAGCGCGACTCCCCTCCCCCCAATTTATCGTGGCTGCTGGTCTGCCGTGTGCTCTGAAGGGACCCTCCTCTCCTGCCTTATTTTGATGACATCATCATGAAAGCGCCAAACATTACAAGAGGGCTTAAGTGTTCAAAATAACTTACAAGAGGTGATGTTTGTCACCCACACAGAGGACATGTGAATGTGTTTTTTTTTTTGTTTTAAAGCCATGTTCACCCTGTTCCTCCTCGATCTTTGTCACCTGGAGGTCGAGAATCAGATCAGAGTTGTGTTGAATGCAGCAGCGTTAGTGGTCCATCTACAGTGTAACTGTGCATGATGGAGACTGAAAGGGCATTCTACCCCCCCCCCCCCCCCACACACACACACACACACAAACATACACACACACACATACACTAACACACACTCACATATACACTAACACACACCTGAACTAGCTCTGACTTCTCTGAATGTGAATATTTATTACCTGTGCACTGACCACGACACCTCAGATGCTCCCTGTTGGCTACATGTACGCTTGGAGAGAGTTTGTGAAAGCGATTGCAGATGTGTGTGTGTGTGTGTGTGTGTGTGTGTGCGTGCTGGTTTTAAATGTTCATTTTTGTCAGGGGGTGTGGTTGGGTGAAACTTTGGAGAAAAAAAAAGCAGAAAAAAGTAGGACGAGAACCTATGGCCCTCCGTCTGCGACCCAGGAGGGAGAAATCTGAGAATCTTTCGAAAAAAATGGGAGCAAGAGAAATGAAAAAAGAGCAAGAGAGTTTTAAAAAAAAAACAACAAACACCATCAACACTGCTGAGTAATAGATTCAAACCTGTACATAAGATATTAAAAAGGTGATCATGATACTTTTTTGTATTTTTGGAGAAAAAAAGCTTAAAAAATCAAAATGGGAAAAAGCCGTAGAGAAAGAGAGTAAAGATTGCGCCAAGCCAAGTCACCAAGGGACACTGCCAGATTATTCAGTCTTTTTAACGTCTTGCCTGCGCTTGGTGACACCGCCTATCTTCATCGGCTCCCCCCACCAGCTCACCATCAAAACAGGGAAAAGTCTATTCTACCGTGTTTATGCTTCCATTTTTATCCAGAGGTGGGAACTTCACAGCTGGACGCAAAGTCGTCCCGGGTTAAGTTTTCACCTCTTTCAAAACCATAGAGCTCTGTTCACAACCACCAAGACACACTATTCAGGATTCATTATTCAGCCTGCAGCCATTTGGATTGGTTAGGATTTATCTTTTATTTTATTTTTTTAATTTTTTAATTTAGTTTTGACGATACAGCAAGCTTTATTTGGACGTGACATCTGGGGACGTTCTGTTGCACTAATTGATTAAATATGTCGACAACGTCAAACTATCGAAAACGACTGAGAACCTCCTGTAACACCCGAAAACTCGACGCAGATCTTTTTAAAGGAAAACAAACAAAAACAAAATGTGGAGAAGTGAAAGGGAAGAGGAGGAAAGGAAAGGAAGGATGGATAGAAGGAAGGAAGGGTGGAAAGGAGGAAGGACAGGAGGTGTGACGCAAATAAACCCCCCCTCCACCATCTCCTTTCTTATTCTTGCCAGGCCTCTCCGTCCTTCCATAAAAAACACTCCTCATTTTACTTTTGCCTTCTCTACTCCAAGAAGAAGAGTGTTTTTATTTCCTTTTTTTTATTTAAAACTAAAAAAAGAAAAAAAAGAAGAATCATTTCATTTTTGGAGCGGGCGGGAACGTCAGGGTCCCTCGCCCTCTCTTGCGCTGGTCTCCATCGTGTTCGTTTTGCTTACATCTGTTCAAGACCTTTATTGATCTCTTTACTTTAACCACCTTTTTTTTTTCTTTTTTTTTTTTTTTTTACTATCAATGTTCTGACTCTTTTTTTTTGGAAAATGAAAAATAGTTGAATTTGATCATGTTTTTTTTTCTTTCTTTTTTTTTCGAATGCACAAATCTATTAACAAAACAGCTACTAAACACGATGAACTACTAACATGTAGCTCAGTGCATGACAGTAACTGTGCCAAACACACAGGAAGGGTCTCAGTCCAAAATGCAGTAGAGCCATTTTGAGCAGATAACCTGTAATACTGAACTTACAGAAAAGGGTCTTAAGATAACTTCAGTAGCATTTCAGAAAGTGAAGGTTACTCCTTTCAAATTGGTGATATCTCATTCTTGGAGCTGAACTCTCTCATCTTGTTTTTTCTATGTACAGTAGAGACAGTAGCGACAGTACACTTTAGGCTTGTTGTGTCTCCGCACACACAAAACCCCCCACAAAGACAGAGCGCCGAGACACACACACACACTGTGCTACCTTTTAGCACCTGCTCTGTGGCAGTAAGAACAGCTCACATGCGAAAGCATGTGAAATCACATGAATCACATTTCATTTGATTTCCCTCTCTGTTTGAACAGGAAGGAAATCGGATCTGGATCACTTCTGTTTGACTCTGGGCCTAAAAGTGCAAGTTATTGAAGAGTTTTATCAGATAGTGGACAGAGATTCCACATGATAGAAAATTTAATTATCAAACTTGGATGATTTTGTTGGATAGAGCTTATTCCAAGACTGTTTAAAGGGCCATACCAGTGTTCTTGTCATGTTTTATCCCATTTACTATAAATCACTACTTCATATTACTGATGGCCATTTTCTAAAACATACATACCACATTTTGATCTGTGAAAGAGTATTTGTAGGTACGCAAATCAACAAGACGTAAAACAAACCCTCGAGGATCCACCTTAGCTGATATTGTGTCTTGACAATGCAAATAATCTAAAGGTGGAGTTTTCTGCTAAACATTCAAAGCTCTGTTTAAATTCAGTGTTACTCTTCTAAAGATCTAACAAACATCTCAAATGGATTTCAATCCTCATAAGAGCTGGTTTTTCTTTCGGAAACATTTGAAACCTGCTTTGTTTACATCAACACTTGCTAGCTCACGATCCTCTTGTTCCCTGCATTGTGCCACCATCTATCAATCAATCTGTGGCATAGTGTCAATTAGCATAAATGTTAATTACATCACCCAGGTGGTTTTGCACTTGCACAAGATTCACACAAAATGGGGACCCTCTCATAAAAACACTGCTGCTCCTGGGGGCTGCTCGATCCAGCATCCCAGTGAACATCATAACTGCTTTTTTGTCATCGAAAAGATTTGTTTCCTGGTACTGCAGTGAAGACCTGTCTGTTATAACTCAACAAGGACAAAAGCAGACATGATGTTCACTGTGGTGGATTACTTAACTTTAAACACCTGCAATGGCAATTTTTGGCCACATGAAGGCAGCGTTCACCAGCTAATTTCTAACTTTTGTTTATCTTTTGTTTGTCTGTTGGACAGTGGGGCTTTTAGAGCTTCTTTTTGCTGAAAATAACTGTCTGCTGTGGCCAAAAATGATGTTATGAGAGCGCTGGCTGACACTGAGTAACATAGCAAAGTTGCAGGTGGTTAATTTAAGTACCAAAACAATAAACTGAAAGATGCTAAAATGCTCTGGAGAATTCTCTGTAGTGAGAAGCATGTAAAGTCATTGAAAGGCACATCTAAAACACTACCGCATGCTTTAGAAAATGGTCAGCACCAATATGAAGTACATACATGGGCTTTGAAACTCACTGTTATTGTCCTTTTGTAGATTTCTGGCAAGAACTGCTCTTAGTCAGAAGGCAGTTTCACTCAAAACTACATAAATAAGCTTGGAAATTCAAATTTCAGGGTAAACTAACTTGCCTGGCTTCTTGTTTGTGGCGTCACAGGCCTTATAGCACGAAGCTCAGCCCTGACAGCTGTATAAAAAAACAAAAGAAAACAGATAGACAGACTCCAAGCTCTTGCGAGGACAGTTTGCCATAAAACGATGCAAGCTCCTCCATATCGTGTACCCCCATCCCCCCTACCCCACCATGTACCTCAGCAAAAACGGGCTCCAGTCATTTTGAAGCAAAACGGAGACCCGGCAGAGGGACACCCTACGGAGACGTAACAAACAAACCTCTTGACACATAACTAGGAACGCTACCTCAAAACAGACGCAAACTCAGCTAGAAGATTGTTTTTTATTTTCTTTTTATTACAAAACAGACAAGAGCAAATAGTCAGACAGACAGAAAGGACAGACAGTCTATGTTATAGTCACAACATATTTTTTTTTCCACTCTTCGACTTTAATTTATTTTTCGGTTTTTGAAAAATTTTACCTCTCCAGCTTAGAGATGGGACTGTAAAAATAAATGAGTAAATAAATAAAAAAAATGACAAAAAAAGACAAAAAACCCCAATATGGACACATTGTGGTGCAGGGTGGCGTGGAGTGAGGGCAGCTGGGACGAGGATTTCCCTCACGCGTCGGGCAGAATATTCACCTGATTGGTCCAGGTGTGGCCCAATCATAAAGAGGTGTTCACTTGCATCTACTGCTCTGGGAACAGTTTCTATTCCACTGTTCAATGTCAATTCCAGTCAGTAACCTCACGTTTTGTTTTTTTATTTTAAAAAAAAAGAAAGAAATCAATGCCGCTTTGAATCTTAACTGAACACCGCAAGTTTTTCATTCACCTGCCTCAGACCGCTAAAAATGACCCACAATCCTCCTTTAGCTCCGCCCCGCTGCTCCACTTCCCCTCCCTGTGATTTCACCTCCTGAATCAAGGGGCACGACTCCTGTAACCATGTAATTGTTTTGTTGATCTACCTCTTAGGAAAAAAAAATAGGTAAATGGTAAATTTTTTTTGAAAAAGGACACAAAAATAACTAAAAAAAAAAAAAAAGTTGCTTGAAAGAAATATAGGTAAATGAATAACTGGGTAGCGGCATCTCCATATACTGTAGTGGATAGTCTATTAAAGGAAAAAAACTTTTACTTCTTCCAAAGATGATTTTGTTTTCTTTCTCCATTCTTAGTTGTTTTTGTAAGGATTATGAAATGGAATAATTAACTGAAAGGGGGAGACAAAAACTTACTGCCTGTTTTTAATTTCTTCTTTAAAAAAAACCCAACATAAATGAGATTTCTTTATCCAATTTGCATTTCTTTCATTCATTTCATTAAACTTACACTTTTTTTTTTAACTTCAAATCTTTTTTCCTGTTTATTTTTGGTTGACTTCTAATTTTTTTCTCTTCTTTTTTTTATGACAGCAGATTGTATCTCTTGTGTTTGGGTGCATTTAGCATTTTCTTTCTCTCTGTGAAAAGCCTACATGAGTTAGAGCGCCCTGCGAGGACCTTCTACACTGACCGATGATCTATTTTCACTTCTAATGAGTCATTTGAAAAAGCAAAAGGACCTGTTGTTTTAGCTGACTGTGTAGCTGCAGGTAGAAGGAGGGGGACCCTGAATCATTTCTGTACGTGGGCCCTTCTCATGCTGCCCTGAGCTGGATTCAACTAGACTATAATCCGATCTGGGCTCAGCCTCTAAACTGAAAATGAAATTGACTGTCAGCCGTGACGAGGCTCTTTGCTCGAGTCCAAGCTTGTACAGATGCAGCATTAGAAGGGTAAAGTCTCCCTCCTTCCACCAGATGGCGCCTTTGGTCTTTACAGTATATGGACTTTCACCCTCTGCCTGCCTGATTCCTTTAGTCCTCATCAACACTTGTTTTAAACTCCTTGTAAACAAAACAGAGCATAGATATGAATGTGTTATTAAAAGATGAGAAAACGGATCCTCTCGCCTCCTTGTGCTCTTTGTGTGTGGTTTATATGAAGTTTAAAACCATCATATTTAATTTGTGTCTTTACCCTTCAACAACTAAAAAAAAAAAAAAATGTAGTTTTTGTTAATTTTTAGACCTGTTAGTTAATTTGGAGACAAACAAAACCGAACTATTTCCTGTCCACTTACATTAAAGTTCATTATTATGAGTTTACATACATTGTTCTCAATTTAAGTGAAATGTAAGGCATCTTTAAATTTCACATCACATTGACAAAAACAATGTGTAAAACCTGATAAAACATTTCACTTACAAAACACAAGCACAACATTTTTAAATGTTTTAAGACATACAAAAAAACCTTTGAATAAGTGTGTATGAGGTTTTCTATAAAAAAGTTCAGTTAACTCAATAAAAAATCTTAAAATCTCATCTACTCCTTCCCCTTCAAAAATCCAGACTTTATGAATATGCAAATATTCTTCATCACCCTTGTATAAGTTACATAACAGACAGTGATTGGCTCAAAACTAGACACTATGACTTCTAGTCATACATATAACCCTTAAACAGACTGAAGGTGAGTTCAGAGAAACGCAGTACAGTACAACAGTGATGCTCAAATATCCAAATAAAGAAAAACCCGTGAGCTTGAAGGAAGATGAAACTAATTAGTCCCATTAAAAAAAAGTCACATATTCTGCAGTTCAGTCTACAACAGCCCAGCAATTTTTGAGCAATGGCGCCTCTGTTATATGAAAAAACTATTGCTGAATTCCATCCAAACACAAGTAAACTAAGAATTTCCTACACGATTCAATCTCACTGCTAAGATCAGAGTGAGATTTACTGATGTCTCCCTTTTCCCAATGGACACAATCTCCCCACTCGTCTTGACTAATCAAAATAAGCCTCTTTCAATTTACCCCAGAACATCTTTCCATAGATTTAACATCTCTGTGGGTCTTTTCTATCCAACCAAAAGCTGCCCCAGAAAAAAACCCATTGGTGTAGAGTTAGCCTGCAGACTCCTCCCAAATCAGGTGTCTATTGCAGTGTGGCCTTCAGATTAATTTCACATTTGGGACATTAAACTTTTAAAAATCTGATAACTACAAGAGTGCACTCAGTAGAATGCAGATCTCTCCCAGGTGTGTGCAGTCAAGATGTCGGCAAAGACCACAGAAATGTGGATTTCTTCATCTCGTATTGCTCCTGACTTCAGTGGATTATAACATGTCAGGTTTGGAACTGATCTACAGATGCTCCGGTTTAAGATGACACCAAATTTTTCTATGTCAGTTTTTGAGCAATAACAAATGCCAGAATGTGCCCTCCAACAGACCAGGTAAGCCTTGTTTCAGCCAAGCAAATAGCCAGAAATGCCTTTTGTTATGTTGCAATGCATATTGTAAAACAGTGAAACTGCTGAATAGATGAAAGTCTAAGCTTTACAATCAGTTCATAATGAAACTTATCAATGTTTAATTAAATTCATAACATAGTCTGCTCTCAAGGTACTGAAATTTGGCACTGATTGATCTAATGTGGTTGTTCCTAGCAGAAACAAGATTCCAAATTGAAGCAGATGTTTATCACTTGTGGTCTGGTTAAGAAGAATGGTGAGTCAGCAGTCAATGGTGGTATAAAACAGGTATTTCAAAAACTGACCATGAGAGGTCCTTGAGCCATAAATGTGCACAAAATTAGGCTGATGTCACATGTTGAGATAAGATGTTGACAGATACACATGGACACATATACATGATCAAAAGCATGTTCCAATCCAGTCTTACAACCAGTAAACATTTCCTTTGCTTTAGCACCCCTCCAGCTGATGGTGTCCTAGGTAACCGTGGCTTGTTGTGCCTAAAAACATCCCTGAACAGTATCAGCAGTATCACACAGTGGATTCATTTATTACTGCATTACCAGGAAACTAAACTAATATAAAAACATCAACAATGTGATAACATCAGTTGTATTGTATTTGTAATTGACAATTCCTAAATATGCAGGGCAATAGACCCTTTACTCAAAACCTAGGTTTAAGGTTCTTGAGTAACTGGAAGAGTCACTATAGGTCATCCAAAAGCTGGATTTGTCTAGGACTCAGGTTATCCACTGTGGGACACTGATGCATCTAGATAGTCCATCAGCTGCTGATAATGGTTACTAAATGGGTCAGGATAGAGACAAATTGTTGTAAGAAGCTTAGAATACCTACTCCGGTGCAGCCACACTTGATGCCAAACTAAAACTAATTACAACAAGGAATGATTCTTGATATTGTTTCTAAGCAAAGTGCAACATTCTTTGCTCCAGAACCAAAATGGAAACTTTGCCACACAAAGCAGGAGGCCATGGTTGACACTAATGTTTAATATTGTTATTCCTTTAGTCCACCAGATGATGCAGTAGCACATAAAACGTGTATATATTCACCATAACTATGTCTGATTCATGTGGTTCTAATCAGCACTTATCACATATTTACCACCAGTGGCGTGCACAGATAACTCTGACTTGCCTATACAACCTATTAGTTTGGCCTGAGTGAAACAGAGGTTACACAGAGAGCGTTCATTGCAAATGATTAAAAAAAGATTGATTGATCAAAGCAGATTTTAAAATTTAAAGACTTTTATTGAAACCAATACACTGTTGAGAAATTTAGAGTGTCCAAATCAATGAATTGTTTTTGTGGGAGGAAACTAGAGTACCCAGAGAAAACCCACGCTACCTCAGTGGACAACACACAGGCCCAATGCCAAACCTGCCCCTATACCCTCACCCTAGCCACTCCCCCTTTGCTTGGCTAACCATTCATTCATTCATTCATTCATTTTCCAAGGGATCAACTTTTTTAACTGCCCACCCCCTTAATTAGAAGTACCCTCAACATCTGTGACCGTTATTTGATTTGGAATGATAGGGATTGGTTTGGGATTGGGCCACAGACTCAGAAAGGATCAGGATAGGATTAGAACCCTCAACTTCTAGCCATTAGGAAACACTGTTGACCACTGAGGTAACCCTAACAGCTCAAGTCCTGCCCCTCATAGAGGCCGGACTGAAGCTTTTTACTGCGTTCATCTTGAAGGAAAAAAGTAAATTTTTGACTTCAAGATGAAGGCTACCCACCCCACCCCACCCCCCTAAATAACCCCAACACTAGTTCTACAGTACATCTGAAGGAGAGGCCCTCAGATCCAGAACCACTGTTGACCCTTGAGATTACCCTGAGACCTCAAGTCCTGCCCTCTCATGGAGGCCAGACTGAAGCCCTTTACTGTGTTCGTCTTGAAGGAAAAAAGTAAACACCAGAGCAATTTTTGACTTCAAGATGAAGGCAGTACCAGATGAAGTCTTTGAACACAGCCTTATCAAGCTCTTTAAGAAATGCTGGGGTTATTTTGAATTTTGCTTCCTCGATATCAGCCCATATCCACTTGAAGAGATGCTGGATGATGACCTCTGAATGTCTCAGGGTCCGGGTCACCTTGGCCTTGTTGACAACTCGAAAGATAATGTTCAGGAGGATTTTAATCAATGTGTTGTTCCTCTCAACCTGCCCTGCATCTCCTTGTGAAGTTTGGAATCGTACATCCTCACATTTTGAGGCCAGCGCTGTAGCTGATGTGAAGCGCTCAGCCTCTTTCACTGAGGTGACCTGGTCCTGTGGTGTCTCCTCAGTTTTGACCAGTGACTGACAGCTGTCATCAATTCCTTCCAGATCCTGCAGCACATGCAGGGTCGGGCACGGGAGGGTGGTCTGGCTCACTCTCTCCCGGTGTCCTCAGGGTGTGCACCATGTCTTGCTGGTACATGTCTCCATTATTTCAGTGGCATGATGAATCATGTCATTCAGTCTGTGGATGTGGATGAGGCGCTGATCAAATACAAGCTTGCCGATCCTAGCGGTAATGAGGGGAAAGCTGGTGCTGTCAATGACTTCTTTAGCTAGCAGGCTTGTCAGGCGTTTGAAGCTGACTATCTAGGTCCTTCACTCCCATCACCTTTACCAAACTTTGAGCCAGCATATCACCCAGTTTGGACTGAAGTTGTTCCTCAAAAATTACCACAGTTGTGTTCTTCAAAAGGGTGTTTGTGGCTGCTTGTTTGAGATCCAACAGCAGCACAGCCAACAAGAGTTTGGTGGCATTATCAGGAGAACCGGATGTCAGCAAAATCCACTGTACCTCGGTCATTTCTTTAAAAAAGGTTTGGATGAGTGGATAGAAACTGTCAAATGTGATCTCCATATTCTCCATGTGTGAGCTTCCTGCTTTATCTATGTTTATCATTAATGATATGTTGTCTCAGATGCTTTAAGCGCTCTGTGAGCTCTGCAACCTGTCGATTGTACTCTGTACTTGTCAGTTATAATTTGTCTGATCATGACGTAAAAATCGGAATTTGAATAATATGACGAAAATCAAAGCCCCGCCTTGCAACCTGCAGCACCTAGCAACGGCTTTTTAATTTTTTATTCATGGAAACATTTTCCATGTTGAAATCATGGTGATATTCCAGTGGATTTAATATAATATATATATATATATATATAATAACCTTGAGATGAGAGAAACTCAGGGTTTCAGTTCCAGAAAGAGAGTGGGTTTTTCTTCAATAAACCCTGAGTTTCTCTCTCTGTTACAGAGCCAGACACTTTCAATCAAAGCATACGAAAACACATTAATTAGCGGATGATTAGCTACTGTATGTTAGAGTCAAAATCCTGATTGGATATTAGTCTAGACTAAGTTACCGCTTTCACCACCATTGAAAAGGTTAAATAACTTCTCTGAATAAAACCTCTGCATGTCCTTCTGTTAGAACAGTGACTCTCTGCCCACAAAACAGCTGTCAGTTTGTTGGAGCGGCTCAAACACTTATAATATTTATTGCATATAATGTATGATCTCAGTTTTAATAAATAAAAAAATTATTAAGCTTCCATATATGATCAATAAATATTGTTCTCCATCACTCATGTTGTGATTGGTCGCATGATGGATCATAATTTCTACAATATTAGAGACTAGACTATGTTAATATTTACAGGGTTGTGAGGGTTACTTTAAAAATGTATTGCGATGCAATTACTAATTACCTCATGTAAAATAAAAATAAAATGTAGGCTACACCAACCACAATAATAAAGTAATGTAACTTGATTATTTTCAGTTACTTTTGGATTACCGCAATACAGCGCAAATGAAACAAATAATAGCATCTTATTTACAAAAATCTCTCTCTCTCTCTCTCTCCCAAAGCTTGGATGATCTATCTTGAATTGATATTTAATGATATCAAGGGTGAAATCAGACACTGGGGTACCTACAATAGTTTCAGCTACTTAAAAATATAAATGTCTTCAGTGCTGACGGAGATCAGGGTTCATTCATCAGAGCTGCTTTATTACAAACAATCGTATAAACCCGATTCTGAGTGTAACAGCTGAGCTGTGCAGCACAGTGGCATACACAGATAGACACTAGGTGGTGCTATAGCACCTGCCCTTTGCCCTGTGGTCCAAGCAAGTGCCCTTTTGTAAGTTCTTTTTTTGGAGCGGACACAAACGGAGGCGCGTTGCAGCAGCAGCAGTGCACAGTTGCAGCCCACACACACCTCCTCCCCTGCCCCACCAGCCAGGTAACACATAAATGAATTGAGTCGAGTGTATTGCTTGCCCCCTAAGCCTCAGTTGCCACGCTATAGCGATGCAAGGCCAAATCAATAATGTCGGTAGAGTTTTGCCATTGGTACAGCATGTGAATCTATCAGTATACTTAAGCTGGATATTTAGTATTGTGTAGGTTTACATTAGGCTACATAATTAACACTTGCAGTAATTTATTTGCTAAATGACAAACAGGCAATTCCCCATTGCCTGCAGAACAAAGTAGCCTTCTGCCTTGTTAGGGTAAGAAAGGAAAAAGAAAGGTATGTATGCTGGTAAATGAAATTGAGTTCAAGTTTTCTTCATTTGCACAAGTGTCTTAATACACATTACAATATTGCCACTCTACACTATGATGAAATAGTTTATTTGATCATGTGACACTGGCACATGTTCAAATATTTTCATGAGGCAGCATAAAAACAGAAAAATAAAATGACTGAAAACAAAAGATTAAAACATATTACAGTTTATAATATGCCACATGTGTATATTTACAGTATTTACAGTACATATTCTGTTTTGAATCATGCAAAACTGGTTTAACAGCTAAGTCACTTATTTCTAATTAAGCCAACCAGATTGACAAAGTCAGAGTCATAAAAAGAGTTTCATTCATTTCAGGATGAGATGTAGGCAGGAAATGATACTTGCTCTCTAACCCACATCCTGATTTCTTCTCGATTCTCTTGCGCATCTATGTTGTTGTATGACAGGAACGTCTGTCTGTCTGTTATTCACATATCTCTCGAACCATTCATCTGATTAATTTCAAACGTGAATATGTAAATATGTATGGGAAGACTTATTGTTAATTGAGTAGTGGAGAAGGGGTAGGTTTAGATAAGCATATGCTTCATCCTACTCCTTTTTGGACATGTTGGGTTCACATTATTATTTGTAACGGGTATGGAGTGAACCCAATAGCAGCACAATAGAACCAGGAACTTGTATGAAACAGTCTTTATTCAGCAGAATAAGCACAGCAGGTCAGAGGATGGCAGCAGAGAACCAGGTCCAGGTGAGCATGGCAGGTAAGGGGGGAAACTCACTGCTAATGGAAGTCCCGCTGGAGAAGTGAAGCTGATCAGGTGGGTTTCTTGATGAGCAGAAACCGGCCCAGTGCCAACCAGCCACAGGCAGACGAGGAGCAGAAAACAGACAGGCAATACTCGAGGTCAGGGACGGAAGGCTGGTGGGTTTACCGGGACTGAGACGAGAGGCGGTGGTCGGTGGCAAGTCGGGTCGATAACAGGTAAGCAATCCGGGAGTAAGTACTGGAGAGTCAGGCATGGAAGCAAAGACAATCTGGCAAAGAGTGAGTGGAGTGAGGCTGCTCATATACTGGCTTGATTGGAGATGGTGAGCAGGTGAGAGCAGCAGGTAAAGGCTGTTAGACTGATGAGGGGTGTGGCTGAGCAGCAGAGCAGGGGAGGAGCAGAGCAGACTGTGACAATTATTGTTGTTTTGACTATTGTCTTGTTTTCACTATTTTCATTGGTTTTGTTTGTTTGTTTGTTTCTCAGATTACTTTTTTTGAGTTACTCATACATGTTTGAAATAAAGCAAAGCAAAGCAACGTGACAGGTGTCTTGCTACGGGCACGAGTACGTGCTTTGCCAAGTTGTTGACATTGATTGGATTAGAAATGTAAAAGATATAGATAAATATATTGGTAAAAGAAGCACACATTTGCTGTTTTAAATTATAACACCACTCTATGGGTTTATTGACTCTAGGTTACAAAAAGTTTGAGTTTAATAAGTGTGAATTTTCTTCTTGCAACACCAAACCACAGCTTCTGCAAACTTTCTTAACCTCTGAAGTATCCTTAGAAACTGTCAACAAAGTCAAATATAACACAGAATGAGTTCCAGAGAATATAAATTGAGATGAATGTAATGTATCACACTTTGTTCTAACAATAAGTTTGACATCCTTATTGCTAATGGAAAAATGACGGTGAGGAGTATTACAGTGCATATGGAAGCAAATAATAGCCATAAAAACTAGAATATTATAAACAACTTAATTCCTACTGTGAAATTTAAACACTAAGAAAGAAAAAACACTTTTTATAACAATACAGTTTTTGTCTGATTGCATAGGCACTATCTTGCAAAACTTTGCACACTAACCACAAATCCTTACACCACGCCAGCAAAATATTATACATCTCTTGGAAAAGCAAACAAACGTGCATTTAGTTTGGCACACTTGGTAAATGCATTGGCTACAAGTGTTAATGCTTTCAAAGATAGTGCTTCAAGAATCTCTGTTAAGTGTCTAAACATTCAGAATAAACTGTAAAATGTTTTACTTTCACATCCATTCAATGAATTCATATGATTTGAATTCCTCTCTTTGAAATGATAAAAACTTGATTTTAAGTATTTAAATAACAAAAATCAGAAGAATCACCAGATTCAAAACAGTTAGAGTTAAATTCTGATCTTAAAGATGAACTCAAATCGCATGCAAACTTGAACTAACAGGGAATCAATCAGTCTAAAAGGAAGCAAAGAAAGACCATAATAATTTGAATTTTTAAGTAACTGAATACATAATTGTGAAATGCAACTGCAACAGATGGACCACCTTTATCACAACGGCCCCACTGGATTTATAGTGGGATACCGGACTAAATTCCGTCTCTTGAAATGTCTTGCAAAACCTTAAGGTCAGGGGTTTCCAGTTGCTCATCTGAGTTTGTCATTATTATGACTGATGAACAGTTTTTTGAAATTGCTCAACTTTCATAGTGTGAGACGGAAAAGAGAAAACCATTTTTTTTAAAAATCACATGACATCTCAGCTGTAGTCTGCCGGAAACGAACTAGCAGACTCTGGGCTGAAGAAGAGTCTGTGGTCTGATGATCATTGTCAAAAAGTTGCATGCAGTGTTGTAAGATAATAAAACATGAAAACCACTAAATGGGGGTGAGTACTGTTTTTATGCACTGTATCCAGGATGTCATATGACTGTTCATAGTGTAAAGTTGGAAAATGCATTTTCCCAATTTTGTTCTGACTTTGTATTGTGTGTTTTACACATGTGGAAATGAAACTAGCATCTTTCTGCACTTCTCTTATTGCACTTCTCTTTTTGCCTCTGCAGGAAATGAGGGTGCTTGGCTTTCGTTGTCAGGACTTGCAGATTTGAAGACGCTGAGAAAAACTACCAAAGTAAGTTTCATGTAAAAAAAAATGTTATATGTACCTCTGTATTGTAACATATTGTGTCTTTTATTCATTTTTGCTTCACTTTAAAGTAAACATTTTTTCTTTGCCTACTGTTAATTAATGAAGAGCTTGTTGTCTGTGTTTTAGAGGATTTTATTTGTCTCCTTAAGTCACTTTGTTGCTGTAACTGATTGGAAAAAAAGGTATAGGCCTGAAAAATAAGTGGATTATGTAGCTGCTTTGGTTGAAAATATGAATATCCTAACATATTAGCTAGTGTTTATTGGTTATGGTTATTACTATGCTGGCATTCTCACTCTGTAATGTCATGCCAAGAGTGTCAGCAGCTTCAAGTCAAATAGTCAAATATTGCCATATATGCACTGGTGAGTCAGGGGGGAGATCTTGTAATCAATCCTGGTGGAGACGGGGAGCCAATGAAGTGAATGCAGAATAGGTGTGATCTGTTCATACTTTAGCAATCTCATCAGGATCCTTGCAGCGCTGTTCTGAACCTATTCTTGCTACGGATCCCAATGAGAAGTGCATTGCAGTAATCCAGTATGGAGAAGACAAAGGCGGGAACCAGCTTTTCAGAATCAGATGAGGTTAGTGTAGGATGGAGTTTGGCAATATTTCTGAGATGGTGAAAGGACATCTTGCAGAGGGGTTTGATATGGGCTTCAATAGTGAGTTGAGGGTCAAAACTTACACCAAGGTTGGTGACTGATAAGGAGAGGGGATTGTCATGATCAGAGAAAGTAATGCTGGTTAAAGAGGATGACTGGATCTGGTGTGGGGTGCCAACTAAAATTGCTTCAGTTTTGGAGCTGTTCACCTGGAGAAAGTTGTGTTTCATCCACACCTTAATCTTCTCTAGAAAGGCGGTGAGTGTTGATATAGAAGATGATGATGATGACGATGATGAAGCTGCAGTGGAGTGTGTGTCATTTTCATTTTAAGTTGTGTGTCATCAGCGTAGTGATGAAGTTAGATTCCTTAGCCACTGATGACATGGTCAAAGGGGAGCATGTATACTGGGACACTGCAGGTGACAGTGTGTGTCCGGGACTTTGTACTTCCAAAGGAAATGTACTCTGTTCTGTCGGTGAGGTAAGACTGAAACCACTTCAGGGCAGTGTCAGTGAGTGCAATGGTGTGATGTAACCGGTTGTAACCCATGATCAACAGTGTCGAATAGAGCAGACAAATCAAAGAGGATGAGGAGGGAAAGTGCGCCAGCATCAGCTGCCATAAGTAGGTCATTTGTGACCCAAACCAAAGCTGTTTCTGTACTGTGGGCAGAGCGGAAGCCAGACTGAAATTTTTCTAAGAGGTTGTTGTATTTAAGGTGGTCCTGAAGGTGGGCAGCAACTAATTTTTCCAGTACTTTGGAGAGGAATGGGAGATTAGAAATTGGGCTGTAATTGGCAAAAACTTCTGGCTCAAGAGTGGGTTTCTTGAGAAGTGGTCTGATTATGGCAGCTTTTAGAGCAGATGGAACATAGCCAGCCTGGAGAGAGTGGTTTATTACAGTGGTGATCAGGGGCATAGATGATTTTGCCTTCACTAGGGCTGTACGAAAGGGGTTGAGGGCACAAGTGGAGGATTTCATCCTCCTGATGATAGCCTCAACCTCTTGCTGTGAGACTTCTGGGAAGCAGTTAAGGGGCTGGAAGTAGGCAGTTGGGAGAGGTAGAGTGGAGGACCCAGAGAGGACAGAACGGCTTGAGTCAATTTTTATTTTTAAGAAGGCCAGAAAATGATAGCAGTGCTCTTCTGTAGTGTCTGTAAGTGATGGAGTTTGTGGTTTGAGAAGATGATTGATAGTGGAGAAAATAACCAAACTCAGCTGCAGATAGCTGGCTTCTGTTTTTAGGTTCTAAGCAGCAACAGACTGAACATTGTAAGATTCTGACAGTCAGAAGCACCTTAACGTCACAGTGTTATGAAGAGTTATGCAATCACTTACAGATGTGGAGAGTATGAATACTTATTTAAAAAAAAGTTATGGTTAAGATTATGGTCTCCAAATATTCACTGGACTTAAAGCACTATGCCATAGTTCAGACACACTCACTGGTAGATGACTGATCATAGTGAAAGTCATTTCTTCATATACAGTATATATATACATATACACAGTTTTTTGATCAACTTGACCTTCAGTTGTTGCATGTAGCTTTACATTTCAGTGTGTGCACCTTCGTCAACACTTATCGTTTTATATTCCTAAATAACATAATACCATACTATCAAAATTCCACCTAAACATTCACAAAAGACAAAAAAGGTACATCAGAAAAAAATTTGGATGATAATTTCTAAGATTCCCAGCCCACCATCACCTCCTTAACCACTGGACCAATAACACTGTAATATTATAATGAGTGTATATGCATAACCCATAAAGCATACAGATACCCCTTTAAAGAGTGGAAAGAGTGTTGATGTGTTTTGCATAATTTCATGTCATTTTAACATACTGTAATGAACAATGTATGATGTATTTCTTTATAAATTGACAGGAATGATTACAACAACCTTGCTGCAATGAAGTAGGTGACTGTGTTGTGGTAAAAACACGGACACAAATCCATTGTTCTACGATGGATCTGTGTGCAGAGACAGAGGATGACGTCCCTCCTTTTAAATTATCTGAGCAACATGACAGCCACAACAAAGCTGAGAGGTAAGATGAGAAATTTTACCTTTTTTTGCTTGTCAAAGCAGATAATTATACACATGTAACACCACATCATTATTCAGATTAACAAAATCTGTCTCTGTTAAAGCTCATTCCAGCAGGAGAAACCAGACTCCCCTGGACCCAGCTGTGTATCAATGAAAGACAACAGCTCCATTGCTGAACCCCTTGCCTTTGAAGACAGAGATCTCTCTATGGAGCATGGGTGAAGATGTATTAAATACATGATTAAAAACATTTCACAGAAACACAATCAAAAAATTTCAAATGCTGATTCTTTCTATTTTTCAGGTTCAGTCTCGTTCAGCAGGAGAGACCGGACTTAGTCAAACCCCATTGTGTGTCAATAAAGGACAACAGCTCCATTGCTGCACCCCTTGCCTTTAAAGACAGTGATCTCTCTATAGAGCAGAGGTGAATATGTATTAAATACACAACTTAAACAATTTTACTGAAACATAATAAACATTTTAAATAATGATTCTTTCTGGTTCAGTATCTTTCCTCAGAATGTACCGGACTCTTCTGTACCCAGCTGTGTGTCTATTAAAAGCTCCCACTCTATGATGCTACCTCGAAGCTTCAATCATGGGCACCTCTGTATTGAACAAGGGTAAGACTTACAGTAGTTCTCAGCTGAATTTCATTTTACACAACATATTCCACTCTCTTCAACAACCCATCTATACAATATATGTGTGCCACATTTGAAGACAAGTACTGGACTTCAATCTGGTTGATAGGAAAAGCTTGACAGTTTGATTTTATGCCAACTGAACTCTGTTTAGTAATTCATGTTGTTCTTAATAATTAATGTTTGTGGATCAATATCTATGTCATGTTTTCTCCAAAGAGACCACCAGGAGGGGCCAGAGGTTGCCACTGCTCAATCTGACAAGGAGCACGATGAAGCAGATCTGGCCTCCGTGTTTAAAGTGTGTAAATAATCTAAATTATTGAAAAACAACCATCTGTCATAACTACATCCATGCTACACTCCACAAAAATGAGTTGTTGATAGTATCTATTAACACACTTGATGTGATTTGCCTATTTATTATTCCAGGTTCTAGAAGACAACATAGTCACTTTTGTGAGGACTGAGCTGAAGAAATTCCAGAGAGTTCTAAATCCAGATTACACAAAATCGTTAGAGGAACAGAAAAAGGATGGGGATGTGGTCAATGGTGAGGAGGAGGAACAGAGAAAAAGCAGCAGCGAAGCCCTTCTGAAGATCACATTGTACATTTTGAGGGGAATGAAGCAGGGGGAACTGGCTGACATCCTGCAGAGCAGTAAGTTATCAGTGTAGCTGTACACACAGTGCACAGTGGTTTGCATCAAAAGTAAAGAAAAAATCACAACAATTGCCCTGCAGCATTCAATTGCATGTACAGTACATCTATGTATTCTCACCATAGATGAGATGAGTTATGTCATGCTGCATTCATTTACCCCAAAATAAGGCTGGGCGATATATCGATATAAAAAATATATCGATATATTTTTAAATGAGATATGGAATTGGACCATATCGCATATATCGATATACGTAGTTCAAATTTGTGCGAAAAAGTAGTGGCTCAGTAATATGGAGATGGTTCGGATTCAAAATGTAAGATGAGCAACAAAATCACGTTATATGTAGGGAGTGCCATAAACAATTTACAGTCAGGGGTGGAAGGACTACAAATCTTTTTCACCACCTAAAACAGTGGCACAAACTGCAGTACGAAGAGTGTGAAACTGGGCGCTGCAGAAGCCCCAGCTGCAAGCCATCCACAACCCGCAAAAGCTCCAGCCCCGAAACAAAGCTCACCGCAAGCTTTATTTTCCCGCAGTGTACCGTATGAAAAGAAAAGTGACAAGTGGTGTACTATAACTAAAGCCGTCACTTATCACATTGCTAAAGATATGGTCCCTGTTGCAACTGTGGAACAAGTCGGATTTAAAAAGCTACTGAAAACCACAGACCCGAGATATGAGCTACCCAGTCGCAACTACTTTTAATAAAATAACATTTTAATAAGCCGTTTATAGTTGTCAAAATGTTGATGATTTTCTCATATAAATATATTATTTCAGAAAAATATTGGCCTATTTTACTATTGGGCTATTTTTATTTAAGATGGGCTATATTTTTCATTTAAATGTGCACCTTTGGAAGCTTTGATTTCCAAGAAGGTACTGCTGTGGTCATATTTCGCTTTGACTGTGACTAAACATTTGCTCTCACTTTGCGATAAAAATATCGATTATACATAATATTGTATATCGATATTCAGCCTAAATATATTGGGATATGACTTTTGGTCCATATCGCCCAGCCCTACCCCAAAATTACTATATCCCTCACACATATTTAATTTTTGTATTTCTGCTTAGGATCTGCTGGAGTGTGCCAAAATAAGCTCAAAGGTAACCTAAAAAGGAGGTTTGACTGTTTGTTTGAAGGAACTGCTAAAGCAGGAAACCCCACACCTCTGAATAAGATCTACACAGAGCTCTACATCACAGAGGGAGGAAGTGGGGAAGTCAACGATGAACACGAGATCAGACAGATTGAAGCAGCATTCAGGAAATCATCAAGGCCAGAAACTATGATCAAATGTGAAGACATCTTCCAACCCTTACCTGGCAGAGATCATCAACCAGTCAGAACGGTGATGACAAAGGGAGTGGCTGGCATTGGGAAAACAGTCTTAACACATAAGTTCACCCTGGACTGGGCTGAAGACAAAGCCAACTGCGACATACAGTTCATGTTTCCATTCACTTTCAGAGCGCTGAATCTGCTCAGTGGAAAAAGGTGCAGCTTGGTGGAACTTCTTCATGCTTTCTTTACTGAAACCAAAGACGCAGAAATCTGCCACTTTGACAAGTTCAAGGTGGTGTTCATCTTTGACGGTTTGGATGAATGTCAGCTTCCTCTTAACTTCCACCAGAATGAGATTGTGACTGATGTTACAAAGCCGACCACAGTAGATGTCCTACTGACCAACCTCATCACTGGGAAACTGCTTCCTTCTGCTCACGTCTGGATAACGACACGACCTGCAGCAGCCAATCAGATCCCTCCAGAGTGTGTTGACATGGTGACAGAGGTGAGAGGGTTCACGGACACCCAAAAGAAAGAGTACTTCAGGAAGAGATTCACTGAGGAGGAGCAGGCCAGCAGCATCATCTCCCACATCAAGGCATCACGAAGCCTTCACATCATGTGCCACATCCCAGTTTTCTGCTGGATCACCGCTTCAGTTCTGAAGGTTTTAATGGGATCACAAGCCATTAAAGGGTTGCCAAAGACCCTGACAGAGATGTACATCCACTTCCTGGTGGTTCAATGCAAAGTTGGGAATGTCAAGTATCGAGGAGGAGCTGAGACGGATCCACTGTGGAACACAGAGACCTGCAACATCATCATGTCTCTTGGAAAACTGGCTTTTGAACACCTGCAGAAAGGCAACTTGATCTTCTATGAGTCAGACCTGATAGCATGTGGCATTGATATCAGAGCAGCCTCAGTGAACTCAGGAGTGTTCACACAGATCTTTAAAGAGGAGTGTGGGCTGTACCAAGGCAAGGTGTTCTGCTTTGTCCATCTGACCTTCCAGGAGTTTCTGGCTGCTCTTTATGTTGTTCTGACTTTCGCCAACACTGGTGTCAATCTATTGTCAGAACCGGAGTCAACATCCCGCTGGGCTTCACTGAAGAGGGACAAATCTAAAGTAAATCCCCTCTTCCAAAGTGCTGTGGACAAGGCCTTACAGAGTCCAAATGGAAACCTGGATTTATTTCTCCGCTTCCTCCTGGGTCTCTCACTGAAGACCAATCGGACCCTTTTACAAGGACTGCTAAAACCACCAGGAGACAGCTTAGAGAACTATCAGGAAACAGTCAAATACATCAAGAGGAAAATCAGGAAAAATCCCTCTCCAGAGAGATGCATCAACCTCTTTCACTGTCTGAATGAGCTGAATGATAATTCTCTTGTGGAGGAGATCCAACAGTACTTGAGTTCAGGAAGTCTCTCCACAGACAAACTGTCTCCTGCTCAGTGGTCAGCTCTGGCCTTCATCTTACTGTCATCAGAAAAAGATCTGGACGTGTTTGACTTGAGTAGATACTCTGCTTCAGAGGAAGGTCTCCTGAGGCTGCTGCCAGTGGTCAAAGCCTCGAGAATATCTCGGTAGGTGCACTGATAAAAGGACAGGCTTACTATGTTAAATATAATAGTTTTTATGTGTGATGAAATACAAGCATTTAATTTCAAGTATTTTTCTGTCCCCAATGCAACCTCAGGTTGAGTGACTGCAAGTTGTCAGAGAGAAGCTGTAAAGCCCTGGCCTGTGTTCTTATGTCCAAGTCAACTCGTCTGAGAGAACTGGACCTCAGTAACAATGACCTGCAGGATTATGGGGTTAAGCTGCTGTCTTTCGGACTGGGGAGTCCGCAGTGTAGACTGGAAACTCTAGGGTTAGTGATGGATGAATTCAGTGCTTTTTCATAGTTGTACAATTCTTCAGATCACACTTTACAACCAGTGCAAATGTTCAGTATTAATGGAGAAAGTAGTACTATAGTAAAAAAGTGTATTTCAGAGTGGTGAACTTTGGAGTGCATTTGCATTTATGGACAGAATTTATGTGGTGCTTTAATCCAAAGTGCTTTACAATTTGCCTTTACTCACAGACCACTGGTGCCAAGTTAGCCATGCAAGGCACTGGCTTAAATATCTAGACCATATGGGGTTCGTTCAAGAGGGACAGTTCACAAATAGTTCACTAGGCACCTCAATAATAGACAACAATACAATTTGCTGGTAGTAAATCTGAATGTATGAAGTTAAATATGAATTCCCCGAAGGGTTGGTATTCAACTCTAAAGTTTGGACTTTTATTAATTAACAATATTTGGGAAGTATTAAAATATTGCGTTTAATAGGAAATAGAGAAATTGATAGAAAATATTTTATTAAGTGTTGGCATGTAATGTTGAAAAATATCATTGAGCAAAATGTTTTAGTAGAATGGCCCAATTCTTGCCAGTTAACTTCACTTCATAAACACCATTCATTTAAGAGAAACTGTTTTTTCTCCAGGGGTCAAAGCCTCCAGTACATGTTTGAAAATCCATATGTAACCGGGCAAATTAATTATAACAAATATTGCCTCTTCAAGAGAAATTAAAGAAACATTTCTGATTTCTATATTTCATGCCTCTTCAGGTTACGTGGCTGTAACTTGTCAGAGACAAGCTGTGAAACTCTGGCCTCAGTTCTCAGCTCCCAGTCCTCCCACCTGCGAAAGCTGGATCTAAGTGACAATGACCTGCAGGACTCTGGAATGAAGCAGCTATCTGCAGGACTAGAGAGTCCTCAGTGTGGACTGGAAAATCTCAGGTTACATTTCTTTCCAGAATTTCTCAGTTGATGCACCAGAAAACCATTTACGACAAAATTGTTGTGATTTAAAAACTAATTTTGTATTCCTCCATATTAATAAAAATGGCCCCGAAGCTGGATGGTTCAGAGACAGATGTTCAAAAGCAATGCAACACTATTTCAACACAAGGGAATAACACTATATATTGTCTCATTTTCTTTAATATGTAACGTAATGTAATGTTATGACAGGGAAGCTATAGCTAGTTATGTTACAGCCAAAACAAGTCCAGAAGTGAAACTTGCATAATACAAAATAAAAAGGGAAAAATAAGGAGTAGGAAAACAGCTGATATGAAAGCTGATATGCAAAAGCAGAAGAACACCGTTCCCATCCATTTTCTCTGGCTTATCAAGGACCTGGTCGTGATGGAGGCAGATGGAGCTAGTTAACCCAGACATTGTTATCTCTAGCAACATACTCCAGTTCCTAGGCAGGAAGAAATATGTAATCCCTCCAGTGCATCCTGGATCTGCCTGGGTGTCTCTATACCAGTTTCAGCTGCATGGAACACCTCCAAGGGAGGCTAAGACTAGACACCCTCTGGAGGGAACTCATTTCAGATGCTTGTTGCCATAATCTCACTCACCAAATCTTGTTATATGTGAGGATTGGAATATAGGCCAACTGGTAAATTCAAATTTTCGCCTTCCAGCTCAGCTTTTTCTTCACTACAGTAGTCTGGTACAGAACCCACATTACTGTAATCTTACCCTTACTCGTGATCAAGACCAAAGTTACTTGAACTCCTCCATTCACTTCTAACCCAGAGGGAGCAGTCCACAGTTTTCCAGCAGAGAACCATGGTCACAGACTTGAAAGTGTTGACTCTCATGCTGGAGGCCATTTTTTGATGAAACCAAGAGAACTGCTGAAATGTGGATGTGCATTGGACCAAAATTGCTTGAGGCACTGGTCCAGGTGCCCTAAATTCCTGCAGTATGGTTGTAGGCTTAAGTTTACAAAGCACATGTAGACTAAGGACCACATCCACAAAAGGACTGCACAGCTTTAGTGTCTAATTCACAAAGCATCCGCAAACACTGTAATATGGTGCACACTGCACTGCCAAGCAAATAATGTTATGGTTATACGTTAGATGCAAAATTGGCCACTTTCCATGCAAATAAATCATAAATAGAGAATTTAAAATACAAATCTGATCAATATGTCAGTTGTTTGAGTTTGAGCAAATTTAGTGTACTATGGTACTATATTATAATGATCACAACCTAGCCTAATGAAGATATAAACTACTAGTTAGAAAATCTGTCATATAACACATATATGTATAGGAATGTAATATACACTGTATATGTATAGGTTATCGGGCTGTCAGGTCTCAGAGGAAGGCTGTGTGTCTCTGGACTCAGCTCTAAGCTCCAACCCCTCCCACCTGAGAGAACTGGACCTGAGCTACAATTATCCAGGTTACTTGGGAGTGATGCTGCTCTCTGCCAGACTTGACAGTCCACAGTGCAGACTGGACACGCTCTGGTAGGTGATATTAGTGAAAAGTTATAGCTTATTCAGTATGTAGTTTTATCTGTGTGTTGCCTCATTATTTCTTGTCTCTCTTCTGCTACAGTGTTGACTATGGTGGAAGGCATCGCTTGAAACCCTTCATGTGTAAGTTGATTTTTTTCTGATGCATCTTATAAAGTCATTGTCAGCACCTCTATGGAGGTAAGTATTACAGATAAAAAAAAGTTCGATTCCCGGCTCCTCCAGTCCACATGTCGATGTGTCCTTGGGCAAGACACTTAACCCAAATTAGTCCCGTTGCTGCACCAACGGTGTATGAATGAGAATGAATGGTTAACTTCCTCCTGATGTAGAGGTTGGCACCTTGCGTGTTAGCCGCTGCCATCAGTGTATGAATGTATGTGAATGGGTGAAAGACATGTAATGTAAAGCGCTTTGAGTGGTCATAAAGACTAGAAAGGCGCTATATAAGTACAGTCTATTTACCATTTACTATTTAGTCCATTTATATCAAATAGACCATGCCTTCTAGAATTAGGTAACCAATTATGCAAATACAGATAACAAATTTGCTGAAAAACACATTTTTCCATGTCTCTTCAACTTGGATGAAGTTAGCATTAGAAATTAAGTTCTTTGCACCTGGTTGTGGAAATGACCACATGGTTACAAAACATAAATTCCACTTTTCTCCTTTGAATCTTGTGTTTTCCTGTCAATAGTAGAAGCAATAAGGAATTGAAGTTTTGACCCCAAATTTACATCAGTGCTTATGAACAAGACCATGGTAATGTTAGTGTGGACCGTCAAATCTTTCCCTCTCACGATATCTATGATGTATTTTATCTTTTGAATACTCTTGTTCATACTTAATGTATCAATCAGACTTTGGCCCAGGCATTGTCAGTTTCTCAAAGAACCTTGGTCAAGAAGTTGTGATATATGGCACAACAAGCTAGTGCAGCTGTAAACAGAATCATAGTCCTGTGCATGTGCAGTGGCATCTGCCTTACACAGAATTTCTCTCCTCAGATTGAAAACGTGATGGCTGGTATTAGTCTTTAATGCCGTTTCTAAACAAACCACCCAACTGCCAAAAGTGAAGGCACATGTCACCCAGTGTAGTATAGTTTTTGGGTATTAATGCAGATCTGAGTTCTTTGATGGTTTGACTCTGCACATGAGATTTGTTGACAGTAAGCAAAAATATAGAAAATCACCAGCCTTATCCTTTAATGAGCTATAAACCTAATCATTATAAAAGATCACACAGCACCGTTCACACCAAAAGCTAATCATAGCTGAGCTTCTCACCAGATTTTGGGAAAAACACAACCTCTTCGGCAGAGCTTACTCTTTTCTAATTAATCAACAAATCATTCAGAACATATCAAATACAAAATGTACCCGTTGTGTCTTCTTCCCTTCCAGATGCCTGTGAACTCAATCTGGACCCGAACACCGTACACAGGCAGCTCTTTCTGTCAGAAGACAACAGAAAGGTGACAGAGATGACAGAGGCACAGCCTTATCTTGATCATCCAGACAGATTTCACCACTGCAAGCAGGTTCTGTGTAGAGAAGGTCTGAGTAGCAGCTGCTACTGGGAGGTGAAGTGGAAAGGGTGGGTGAATGTAGGAGTGACATACAGAGGAATCAAAAGGAAAGGAGACTCTAATGAATGTTGTCTTGGTGAGAACAGCAGGTCCTGGGGTCTCTTCTGTTCTGCTCATGGTTACTCTGCCTGTCACAATAAGAGAACAACAGGCATACCGGCTGGCACCTCCTCATCTGACTCTGGCAAGGTTGCAGTGTATCTGGACTGGTCTGCTGGTACTCTGTCCTTCTACAGGGTCTCCTCTGGTGCACTGATCCACCTCCACACCTTCCACTGCATATTCACTGAACCCCTCTATCCTGCGTTCAGATTTAAGTTACAGCGTGCATGTGAATCATCTGTGTCTCTGTGTAAGTTTGAGTAGGGAGAATCCCCTCCATTGGAAAGAGAGACCCACACTGATGCTCGGAGACAGCTGCTGAAACACAGCACTTAATATACACTCGGGACATACACAAAGACACACACACCCACACTGGAAAAAACTGTGTCAGCCCTGGCCCGAATCAGACTGAATTCCTTTGAGTTTGTGTACGCAATAATGTCCCATAGCCAAATGTTAGACTACTGCAAGAAATTTGAAAGTACTTACCTTCCGTCTAACCTGTCTTCTTGTTAAACCACAATGTTTCATTGTCTATTTTAAAAAGCATTTACTTTGACACTTGAAAAAGACTCATGGATGTAAGCTTACTGATTTTGCTTCATACACTGTGTGTCTTATGGAATGTGTTTTGTTATCATTGAGAGGGCCATCGCTCTTTCCTTGTCTTGGCCTATGTCCAAATAAGGTGGAAGGCATGGGGACCCACTGCAAGGTGTCAAGAGAGTATTTACGATGGGATGTTCTTGTTTTGGGTTGTATGTCCAGTGTAGGATGTGAATATGTTCTGCTTATGGTCATCTTCTATTGGGTAAAATCATATAAACTGATATGTTTGACCAATCACAAATTATTTCTTTGTTCTCTTAGAAACTATCATAATTTAGGCATACGGTTTACTCGTTGAGATGAGCTGATGTCATTCTGTATGTATACTGTCTTTATTGAACAATAATAATTGTTGAATCTCCAACCCAGCAGTATTGTTATTTCATATTTGTGGTAAGTGTTGTTTTTTTAATTTGATGTCAATTCTGACCCTGCAATCTATTCCTAAACATAGCATATCAACACAGTTAATATATACTGTACATAATAAGTCAGAGATAATTAAAAAAAGATGATTTGTTTTAGTTGTCTAGTAAAGTCATAAATTAACTAGAGGTCTAGACCATAGACTGTATAACATCCGTGACATCATCCATTGGTTTGTGGGCTGCTGCTCGGAGGCCAATAGTTTCGGATCTGAGCATAGACTATGGTTTAGACTGAGCTCCTGTACAGATGTTACCAGCCACACATGTAGTATATTCTTATCAACACAAAATATAGTGAAATGGGGAATATGATGTTTTTATAATGGTTTCACCACTGAGCAAAGCTCTGTTTACGTTACGCAAATATAATTAATTTTATTATATAATAATATATATAATCAAGCATTTTTTTTCTTGATCATATTATTGTTTTCCATGATTAAAATGTTCATATACATTATGTAATTGTCTTCTTTTCCCACCAGCTTAATTTAAAGACTAACTTTAAAGACTATTCCACCTATTTGAGTTAGTAAATTACATGTAAAGTGACTTTATTGCACTATTTATTGATCCTGCTTCCATTTTGCAACAGAAATTGTTTCCTTTTTCCAGAGAAAATTATGTGTATTGAAAAATGTATGATGTGTTCTGGGAGCCTTCGTCCCCAAACTGCGAGGCGACGTTAAGCCCCCCCCCCCCCCCCCCCCCTACATCCCCTATTCTCACTACAAGCTAACTTTATTTCAGTAGTTCAAAAGGCCAAAGTTTGTTTACTGAATCAGCTGTCAGTAGAGTTGATGACACACATATCCCAGATCACACGGGAGACTTATGTTACACATCCTGTTTTTGCTGTCCTGATGTTGCATTACAGTGTCATGCGACATGTTATCTGTGCAGCAGCCACACCTCATATTTGAAAATGATTTTCCTATGCAAAGCAAAGTGGGAGCTTTATTTTTCTGATTGCAGAGTGATATTGTTTATCTTTAGTATAAACTTAAACCTTGAATGTTGACTTTAATACATAATGACTTTAAGGTAAACTGGTATAATAGGTGGTGGGGGGCTCTATAATGTTTATCAATGCATGTATAATGGGCAATTTTGCCTTTGAACACTGGAGAGCATCATTTCATCATACACAACCATGTTTTAAAGGGATCTTGACAAGGTTTTTGTATGCAGTGAGGGCCCCCTCTTGTGGTGTGAATCAACCACAGCAGCTATGTGCAGATGAAATTATTTATTATTATAGATTTAAACTGTCTGTGAATATTCTCTCATCTGCATAATTTTTTTTGCACTGCTCATAGCACTGGTATACTTGGTATAGATATAGGTCTATAATGTAACTGCAAGAAAACATAATGCATTGATAAAATCACACTTATATTTTTATTCATCCAGCTATTTATGTACAAAAAATTATAAAACACACCCCAAATTCTGCAGCATTAAGATAGCAATATGAAATTACCAGAACATATTTAAAACATTATATATTCATTTTACCCAGAATCAAAACTGAAAGCAGTGCCACTAAAAGTCAGTGCAGTTTCTATATTGATTTGCTGTTGAGAATAATCCAAGATTCTGTAAAAGAGATTCAACACTTATCTAGAGAACAATCATTAAACTCAACTTTCTGTAAGTCAGAATAGAAATTGATTTCCTCACATCTCCACATAAATCACAGCTGTGTCTCATCAGTCCTCTGATCCAAAACTCAGACATAAAACACCACAGTGAAAGAAATGTATGAATGTGTTCTGACTTTGTGAACTCTCACAGGAAAAGGTGAGATTTCTGAGTGGAGTGGTGCTGCCTTCTAGTGGCGGTTACTGTCAACAACATGTGCATAAAGGCTGCATTTAATTCTAGGCATGTATTCAAGTTTATAGGGTGTGTACATACATAGATATTACTGTTGGCATGATGTGACTTTCAAACAAATTACATAGATACAAGTCATTTGTAGTAAAACACTAATTGATATAAAGATGCACCACTCCCCCAACTGAGTTATAAAGGTCCCTGTAAATGTATACAAAGAGTTTTCCAAGTTCAAGTTGTTTTTGCAAGATGTTAAATTACCTTAAAGACCTGAAAACTTGTGTCAGGATGTTACTGTTCCTATGTTTAAAGGTAAGAAAGAGAAATATCAATACTCAATTCAGGAAAGGTGTTTCAACAGATTCTAAAATTGCACTGATCCAGAGCACCTTTACAATATATGACACGGCTGGTTTAGTCTAGCAGTCACATAATGTTTCCAGTATTGGAAAGGTCACAGTTCCTCTAATGGCCACTAGATCTATATTACAGTAAACAGGAAAATCACAAACCTCTCTAGAAATATAAACTAGGCACAATTTTTTCTCTCACAAGAGTCTCAATTTCTCTTATTCTGTGTCCTATAGTGCCAATTTTCAAATGTATCGTCTTCCTAAGGCTCAGTTTTTCCCAAGTTTGGTTTAATGGCTCCAGAGGCCATAAAACCCAAATTTAAACTGTCTCTTGGAATGCATCAGTGATTGAATGTTGGAGTATTTGTGTCCTGTCACTTTGCAGCTCTCTGGTTCTCATCCCACATGTCGTCACTTCCAGGAAACATCTCTGGGTTCTCTGCCAGCGTGGCTCGCACTTTCTTCTTCTCCTTATACCTCCCTGAGTGGGACACCTTAACGTGACGCCCCTTGCTTGCTGTCGTTTTATCCACGATCCTCTCCAGTCTTGCGTCCAACTGGGAATCATGCTCTGTATCCTCTGGGTGGGCAGCATCTCCAGCTGCTGTGCTGGACCCGTTCTGGCCAGTAGAGGCGTTGGATACAGAATCTGCTGGGATTTCATACAAAACCTTGGGCTGGGACTTTTTTCTCCTCAGGAAAGTTAGCTTCCACCAGCCTGGCTCCGCCATGATGGGTAAATGGTGGGATGGATGGAGGGCTGAGGAGAGGAAAAAGAGATTTAAAAAGAAGGTTAGTTGAGTAAAAAAACCTGTAAAATATAAAAATAGAGGATTGTTACATTATCGAGATTAACCAAGAATTGGATAATCTGCAACACACAGGCACTTCATGTACTATATGTTTGTGCACCTGTCCTTGTAAAAGTGTCCATCTATTTGTTATAAGTGTGCGTGTGTGTATCTGAGCACCTATCCATTCACCCATGACACTGTTAATATTTCAGTGTAATTCAATAGTCTCCATATGCTGTGGATGCACACAGGCTCAGGTTACAATGTGTGAGTGTCAGTGAGTCACATCAAAACGTGTGTGTGTGCATGCTAGAAAGACAAAGAAACTTATAGGAGGTTTGGCCAATGAATATGTGTGTGTGTGTGTGTGTGTGTGTGTGTGTGTGTGTGTGTGTGGGTGGGGGGGGGTCACATTTTACTGGCTTTTAACTCAGCTTCTCACGGAATTCCCATCGGCAACATGATGAGACAGTGAAAGGGACATTAATTTCGTCGTTTCCGGAACTGTCTCATTCAGGTGGATAACAATGGCAGTACAATATGGCCAGACCTACATTATATGGACACTCATTTTACACTCATATAATATGGTGCTATAACAGCCTCCAGTATCTTCATATTCATATTTAGTATCTTCTCATCTACAGTACCAGTCAAAAATTTGGACACACCTTCCCATTCACTTGAATGAGACTGCTACTGTAAATCTTGACAAGAACGTGAAAAAGTGTACTCTCCAGAATGTCTAACTATTCCTTTAATAGGAACTAAGGGATTGAACCAAACCACAAAAGTCTTATGCAAACCAAGAGTACACAAAGTGTGTGTCCACATATTTCCACGTATTTTTGTCTGTCTTAAAACAATAGTTGGGCACATTAGAACAGGTTTTCCTTTCTATTCATACTGGGCCATCCATTTAAGAGATCAAGGTTATAAGTACACAACAATACAATAATCAGGGGTGAAAACACCTCAGTATGGGTGACAAAATAACATTTGATGTGAATATAATAGAGAAAGAAAGTAAGAAATGATCCACCAACACTTAAGATGGTTAAATGAACCTTTGTTCTGAATTGAATGAAGTTCACCTTCACCTGGCATACAAACTGGCTGCAGGTCAGCTTGGTTTTCTGGCCCCAGGGCAAGTTTTTACAGCAGCTGAGCAAACAGAAACTAAACCACATTGTTTTATTGTTTCTTTTATTCTCTCTCACTCTCTCCGTATTAACATGAAGACGTGATACGCTCAGCTATCTGATTGTTGTTCCGCTCCCTTTGTGTCTTTTGATGTAGATTCTATAATACTTTGAAGTGACGGCTGGTATCAACTTCCTCGCTACTCTAGCAGTGTTTGAATACCTTTTGGTGGTTCAGTGGGAGGGAGTGTAGGGGATCCACCATTTTGTTGCTAGTGGTGCACAAGTGATGATGGGAGATCTAACATAGTTATGAAATGATGAATTGCTCCTTGCAAACTTTCCTCCAGAACCATGATTAGTTGGACATTTCTGTTCTAAATATACAGTATAGCTATGGTGCTTACTACTAAATGCTAGCATGCAAAGACGCTAGCCCAAGATGGTGACCATGGTTAACATTTTACATCACCATATTGTCAATGTGAGCACATTAGAGACAGGCATGGCTGTAGAGTCTATTAACTATTTGAGTTAATATGTTGCTAACTTCAGTTTACGCAAATAATTTTCTTTCTCAGTCGCTGTAATGTTCTATTCATGGTGACCCCAGTTGAAACACAGCTACCGCATTTATGGGTGTGATAATCTCCTGAGAAACACTAAGTGGATAGTTTTAAGTAAAGTGAAACATGAAACATTTTGAACACACAATATTTTCCCCAGGAGAGCGTGACCCAAACCTGAATGCAAAAGGGGAAAAAAAGGCTTTTATGATCTAGATGTGGTTTGAATTACTATTGTATTAAAGCTGTTGCATAAAAGTGCAACATAGACATCTATTAAAGTAAAGTCATTGGTGCATATTAAGACAATTCCAACTGTGGTATTTCAATTCCAATTCCTATTTTATTATCATTAAAATTTAAAAATAACTGTATAGCATTGATTCAGTGTTCTAGTAATACTGTGTACAGTAGAATAAAGAAAAATCTTGGTGAGAAACTGAGGCAGTTGTGATTTAAAACCAAAAAATCAATACATTTCAATTTCACAGTCTGCAGTCACTACAAGTCCAGTTGTCTGGGTGTATTCACTGCGTTACCAACCATGATATTTACTGAGTGTATGTGAGAGAGAAAGAGATCAAACATGGGTGGGAGTGTTCAAAGGTTGTTATGCCTGGCAGGTAGGAGAGAACTAGAGGTGTTCCAAAGTCTTTATTCATCGACTGAATTAAAATGAAATGGGCCACTCACATGTTACACATTCAGTGTGTTGCACAACAGCACTTACACAGTAAACATGAGAATGGACGTAGTGAGGATTAAACATTGCAGTCCCTCTAAACAGCTAACACTTTGTTATCCAAGAAGAACAGGTGATTTATATTCCTAGCCAACATTTTGGATTCTTTATCAACTTGTATGCTTTATTGAGTGATGGACCTGTGTCAAATTTGCCTCTCCCTCAAAACAAAGGTCAGATTTCACAGTTGGTTGACAGAGAGGAACATCTGAACTTTGGGCCATGTTTGAAGAAACTCCAGCAAGGCTCTAACCTGTGAGCTTTTAGTTACAGGAAACTCCCTAAGCCTGCTGCCATAAAACTTGCATATCCTGCTATAAAATAATTTTTACACCCAGGCTGATTAAATAAAGTGGAATTGCTTGTAGATCATTTAGGTCATGTTTAGTTACAAAATGACTAACCATGTACAAGTGACTTCTTGCTTCCTCTTGGTGAATTTTTGTAGCTGATGAGCTAATGGCTAACATGCTAGCCAGCTGGGGAATGCTATCATTCAATCACAATAGGTCTTTTCAATGTTTTCTCTATTCCAGGCTGTTTACTCTCCTTCAGCATTTCTTTTGTCAGGACCATTTAATTCAATAAAAAGATCTATTAGAGAGGGCATTAGCATTATTAACTTCGCTTATTATGTTATTCAAAAGGTTTATTTGTAACATCTAGTTGTCTGCAAACTATGTCTTTTGAGGAGAACGCTCTCCCTTCCCTGAAAAGTTAGCAGTGCCAAGGTGGCTTGCTATTGTTCAACACGCACAAGAAAAATATCAGTGAATTTGCCATCTCAGGGAAAGTGAACCCTATCAAGTGCTGCAGTGATCACGTCTTAGCTGAAACTCAAATTATAATCAGTACAATTAGTGTGGACAGGTGTTTAAATTTGAACATACATGTTCCTTCAAATACCTGTGCATTGGCTGAAAAACATGGCTGAAACCTGTTTTGATCGCCTGTTAATGCCTTAGAATTGTGGCTCTAAATGTAAAGCTTGTCTCGAGGGAATGAGCCAAATTTCATGCCTATGTGCCCTATAGAATTTGGTATCTAAAAAATGGGCATATTTCCTGATGGTGGTACTAGAGGTTAGGTTGCCACCAAGCATCCTCTGGAGACTATGACTATCCCAACCGTAGTATCAGATTCAACACTGATACCAGATGTTGATACTGAATTTGTTGTTGAAACTTAATTTTACCAGTACTTTATATTGATATATGATATTTTGCTCAACAGCCCAGTCGTTGTGTCACGAGTGCTCCGAAAAAACATGAAATCAATGAATAATACATTACATTTACTGAAGTGTAGAGTTAATGCAGCCGACAAATTCCATATGTGAGGTAGACATGGAAGGCTTAGTGTTACAAATGAAGGAAGTTAGAAAAAAGTATTTTTATTTCCTAAAAAGCCCGTCCAAATATAAGAAAACAGTAGAAAATATTGGCACCAGTGAGCCATAAATAAATTCCAGATAAACATAGAGGAAAACATAGATAGCAATGGCAATAGCAAAGTGATTACAGTATAAACAAACCTAATCACCAAAGTGTTTATCTTCTTTCGTCTTTTGCTGATTATCAACTGAAGCTGGGTCAGGGATCCAAATTCAATATATTATATCTTAAATCAATATATTCAAATCAGGGATTGTACATATAAATACACTGCTGTTATATAATTGCACAGTTAAACACATTTTGCGTAAAATGTACTTAGAAACTTATGGATCTCCAGATTCAATATCGCACAACTGGTTTCCCTTTTGGTGGATAGTGTGAAGATCAGTACAAATCGCTTAAAAGTTCTTCCTTAAAAGATGATTTACTCAATATTTTTTAATAATAATTTCATAATTTAAAGATTTAGAAGGTTGACAAAACCATTGACTTGTATGTGGATCATGTTGATGTGTCATGTATAGGCTCACCTGTTCGAAACGGATGTGGACCCAGCTGTTGTCTCCTTCCAGCTGTGGTGAGTCCGGCAGGTTTCAGGATCAGTTTCCAGCTTCTTGTTGAACTCCCAATCTTAAATTATTAGTGAAATTGCTCACTGTACATGGGGCCAGTTAATAATAAGCCGTCTCAGCGAAGGGGCAGGAAAACTGACGCTCAAGTCTTACCTGACAGTTTGTAAATGCAGTTTCTTCACAGAGAGAAGTGCTTAATCCATTTTCATTTACAACTACACTAAAAGCAGAAGAAGATGTGTAGTTACGTCTGGTACTTTCAGAGTGCTGTGAACAAAGCTTGTTTAGATGAGAATCAAGCTTAGAAACCATAGATTGCTTGGTCTAGTCCACCCTGTTCCAGGGTTTAGATATCTCCCCTGAAGGTGGCAATAGAAAGTCACAGAAATTACTAGAAATGAGAGCTAAGATGAGTTGTTAGTAGTCCACAGTACAGATCTCATCCCTGTGGTTTGTCATTTGTCCTGGTACATTCTTACATCTTCATATTTCCTCTTTCTTTCCTGTCCACATTCACTCCTCTGTCAGTCTCTTCCTTGGTGCTGAGTTACAGGTGCTGCGGTTGGCCCCTCCCACTAGCACACACACACACACACACACACACACACACACACACACACACACACACACACACGTACATATACCTACCTTACTATACTAATGAGGACCTTGGCTGAACAATATTGACTACAAGTCACATCCTAACCTTAAACTCACCTTTGCCTTCACCCCTGACTTAGTTTGAATTCAGACGTTGACACACAGAGATTGAGAGATTGATTATCATCAAAATGGGGTACATGTGATCATTTAAGCGGCTACATAAACACATTTACCACGTTATCTTACTCATTATTGTCAATGATGTTTCAGCCAGAGCAAGCATAATATAGTAGTTTATATCAATCTTTCAAGGCACTCTGAGAATGTACAGTATGCACCTTAGATTTATTCCATACTGTGTTTTGAATCTATCATGCAAAACAGCATATTTGCATTATGGAGGCTTAATTTCCTTAAGTGATACTTTTAGTGGTTCATCACTGAACTTTGGAAAGTGTTAATAGTGACTAAGTATTTCTTGTGTGGAAATAAGACAGGTATCAGGCATGGTCACTGTTCCTAGAGATTTCAGTAGAGATGTCACCAGGCAGTTTCTTGGGTGCTCAAAGTGGCTAGTGTTTGGGGTGTCAGCAGAAATAGCGTGACATTTTTATAGAACCAAACTTCATGCAACATTGACTCAGGGGCAGTTAAGGTGTCTTAATCATTATGACAGCACTTTCAGACTCGATGACCTTCCCCCAACACTAACCATGTTGGTTTTTGTGCCAAAAAACTAACCAAACCTTAACCGTAGTGGTGGCAGATCAAGGAATCGTCAAATGTATCAATTTCAATCTTCAAGTATGAGTTCAAGATCAGAAAGCACTAATGAGGGCAATAAGAAACAATGCTTTGAGATGTTAAATTTGGTTAATTAGACTTGTATGTAGCTAGTGGTAGTGGCTTGAGAAATAATAGTCAGTTTTGGGAGCAGTTTCCACACTGCTCTGTTATAACATACAAAGCTATGACAATATAGTAAAACTGTGGATTCAGAATGTATTCCAACACCTTAACCACAATTCTTAGATTTGATCTTTCAGTTTTCAATTTTTACTACATTTTTCACTGTGTCATTATGGGTTATTAAGAGATTGATGGACAACAATGTCAATTTAATCAATTTAACCCTTTCATGCATAGTGGTCACTACAGTGGACAGCTATTCAAAAGCTATTTTCTTATTTATACATGGATTTTGATGGCAAATTGCTCTTCAGCCACCATAGTGGACATTAATGCATCACCCCATACACTACCACTTCATCTGCAGTAACTTTTTTGGTTGTGAATGAGTTGATTTATGTTATTATAACAAAAATGAAATTAGAATATTGTTTTTCATGCCTAAAGAGAAATAAAACACAGAGTTATCTGACTGAGGTTGTCATAATTCACACATTAAAGGATTAAATTTAAATCTGCAACACAAGGTGTGAAGAAAGTGAAGGGATCTTAATACTCTCCACTGTATATCTGCTGTAGCCACTATTTTTTAGCTTGTAGCTTTGTCCAAACACAGTTTAGTTAGTGTGTATACATATCTAGTGATTGACCATTACTGCTGTGGGGCTGGAAATTAGTTACCATTACAGTAACTTACTGTAAAACCAGTCCTCCTAATTCTTCTACTTGAAGGTGAGTTAAACTTTCACCTTTCAATGCAAATAAAACCAGAAACATTTCAGGTATTTGTTTTCATTAAAGAAAACATGGATTCCATGTGGGGATTTTCAGCCGTAAATGAATCACTGTCCTCTCTACAGTATGTATTCATATCTGCTGTGACTGTTTCAGGAAGTAGGACAGCTATTAATAATTAACTAAGTTATAATCTTCTGCATGGTTACAGAAACTATAAACACATACACACATTGCCCGTTCACAGAGAAACTATGGCTTCATATCTTCAAATCTGGGAAGTCTACTCTCTCCTGCTTTTATCTTTTTATTTCTTTGTTTATGATTCACTTTTTATTGCTTTCTCAGAACCACTAAACCACAAAACAGACATTAAAAGAAAAGATATCAGTAATAACAAAACAACTAAGAAAACAAGGAAAAAAAGACAAGCATGAGGAAAAAATGTTCACTTGTTGCAAACATGTATAACCCCAGTATAATTTGTTACAATACAGGTTCCATAGTGTAGTGGTTATCATGTCTGCTTTACATGCAGAAGGTCCTTGGTTCAAACCCCAGTGGAACCAGACTTCAAATAGACATTTAATAGCTCTGAACAAAACTTTAACCTCTTGCATCAGTAAGAGTTAATCATGAGATGTGGATGACAGTGACTCTGCAACTTTACAATGAGTGATGATTTGCGAATTAGTCTATCTTCAACCAGACAGGAAGAACCAGGTCATAGAGTTGCTGACTCTCAGTCCTGCACAGCATGTGATGTTCTGTCACTGCTGTTAAGTCTCACTTCATTGAAGTTGTTGTAAGGACGTGTAGAAGCCTGCTGCTTATTAGCTACAGCTTCAGTTGAAGTTTGATATCAACTTGCAACCCCATCTCCTAAACATTATAAATTCATTCTAGGAGACAGGGTTGCAATTTTGATGCATGAAAAACATGGTGTCACATCCAGTGGTGAGGGAAGTACTACCTGGACCTGCAATAACAGAATTTTTGGCCACGTTATCCCTCCTATTGTTTTCCTGTTGACCATGCAACTTTTGATGACTGTTTATAAGTCATAAGGTACAAATTATCACCCAATTCTGTGTTAGACATTTTAGCCAACTTCATTCCAACTTATGTCCACAGGTTTTACACATAGTTTTTGGAAATTATGGTCAATAGGGCTCATTTGAATTAAATTATACCTCATATTTGAGGTTTAACGCCTGTTGTCCTCAGATTGACCAGAGGACAACAGCAGGAGGGAACAGGAGGGTTATGTTGTTTTGTTTTTGTTAGCAAACAGCTTCTTATTTCCACATTCAGCAGTTATGGAGCAACATCATCATTTCATATGTCTCTGTCCACTTGAAGAAGTCCAATACTCACTCTCTTGTAGTTGTTTTTTCTCTCTATCAACTCCTGAGGGAAATATTTTGCTCTTTAGTTTCCAAATGCTTCATTATGTTCACCAGTTAGTTGCTAACTATGCCAGTTTTCTGTTTGGTGCTGAGCACGGTGGCTTTCAAGAGCTTTTTTGCTGGAAAAACACCTGCCTGCTGCAGCTGAAAACGATTGTGAGCCAAAACTGTAAAAATGTTGCAAAGTAGCACTGGGGCATGGCATATAAATATTATTAGGAAAACATTAAATGTGGTTTGGTGGAGGGCAAGTTGATTTACTACTTTACATATAACAGCCGGGCAAAGTGGGCAACTGCCACCTTCGGGGGCCCATAAGACCCCAGGTTAACTGTGTGCTTATATGCACCACTGAAATACACTCTGGATGTAATGAGAGTGGTTCCAGCATTATGACCATGGAGAGGGATCTGTATCAAAAACCTTCTATATTTTGGTAATTATTAAACGTACATGGTGCATATTCCTAAAAGAAATTTACATTTAATCAAATTATATACAAACTACCTTCGGGAACTTGGGTCTCGTAAAGTTCCACATCTCTTTCCTGGCAGGCTAATTCATTACAAAGAGGAACAGACTGTGATCAGTGCGGAGCATTACAGAGACCAAGCAGGAAGACACAGGACACTAGTTTTTAATTCCAAAAAAGGGCCCTAAAACTGGTCACCAAAACAGAACTGAACTCAAGAAGCAGACTCACACACAACAGCTGTGAGAAACACAACATCTGTAAAACTTGAAATTAGTAGAAGTAACATTACTCTAGTTACTAAATATGTGATTTTGACCTGCAACTTTATGATGCAATAAAGTTGTGCAAATACTTAATGTGCAATACTAAATCACTGGAGTAGCTATTTAAAACTCATAGTCAGTCTCAGCTGGAAGTTTTTACCTGCAGCAAAAAAGCTGATGAACATGCTGATAGAAAAATGTGTCAGTTTTCTGTCAGCGGTGACTCATGCAAATCAGGAACAATAGCACCGCTGTGATCCTAATCCACATGTTCTCATCTCTTTATCCAGACCTCTCAGCTGCCTGTTAAACTGTTTTTCATGAGAGAGAGAGAACAGGCCGATCTGTGCCCTTTTGTGTTTGATTTCCTGTATTAAAATGAGGCAGACAGCAGTGGTGCAGCAAAGGATTCAAAGATATCCCCCACAAAGGAGCACGCAATCACAGATAAGGTTTCACTCATACTGATCACAGCAGATACATTTCATTATGAAGAACAGGGAATGTCAGATATGTTCGAATAATTACATCTAATGTCAAATAACCACAGCTTTAGTAGGAGAAGAAGAAAAAGAAGAAGAAGGATGAAGCTTTTTTTAAACTGGTTCTTTCAAAAAATATAAAAGGATCACAGTATTAATACTTTCAGAATTGTTTTGCCAACACTATATGGAACAACACATTCTGGCACATGACAGTATATGACCTGAGGCTACTGCTGTATCAGTCACAGTTAGCTGACCTTCAGCTCTGTTGCAAACTACACATCACAGCAGTCAAATCTCTATTCAAATCATGCCGACTTCCTTTGTGAAAGCTGAGAGAAGCTGATTGAACAACACAGATTTAATAGTCTGAGGGGGAGAAAGGGGACATAAGGAAAGACAGAAAGAAAAAAAATAAGACAAAAAGAAATAAGTGGGAGGAATAATCAAATCATATATACGCAGTGTCACAGTTTACTTGTTACGTTACAGCTGATGCTGCAGTGTGTTGGTCAAACATCGCCATCTTGTGGTGCTTTTGGTGAAGTGCATCTACACCACTTGCTAGACTCATACATTTGTTACAAAAGGAAGAAAAACTGAGTGATACAGATATTAGAGCATGCAAACTTAAAGATGATCACAACTGAACCTCTGCCCAGTCAGTAGCAGTAACAAAACTATATACAAACAGGAAGTAACATTTTACATATTCAATAAAGTAAAGAAATACGATCAGGCCATTTGGCTGTGATGTAGTTACACCATTTTTGCCAGTGTGAAAGAAACTTTTCCATTCTTTGGTTGACATGGGCTGTAAGCTGCTCCATTCTATAGATTTCTGTCACAGTGTCTATCCATGAGTCAAGTGTGGGGCACTCTGGTAATAACCATTTCCTCTTGATGGTCTTTTTACTGGCCACCAGCACTGCCTTTATAAGATATTGTCCTCTCAAAAATGTCTTGAAGAGCATTATGTATCTCCTTCCAGATTTTTTTAATGATAGAACAGTCCCAGAAAATGTGATAATGATTTGCACATTGATGTCCATACTTTCTCCATCATGAAGGAATGTCATCACTGTAATGAGATGTCTGGGATGATGTTACAAAGTATTTTATCATAAGTTTTTCCATCCAAACTCTCGCCAGCTCAATGAGCTGGTACACTTCCATTGGTACTGCCATTTAGTTGTCCATTCTTCCTCAGTTTTATTTATCCCAGATTCATTTTCCCATTTTGTTTTAATATATATTGTAGAGTGTGTTTTAAGATACATGAAGCATTTGTACATTTATGATATAAATGTACAAATGCATTAAACAACTTTAGCAGGCTGGAGTTTGCCTCTGTTACATTGTTAACCTTTGTGCTGACATAATGTCGTATCTGTATCTAGTCCTGTCCTGCTTCTCCAATTGGTGATTTTCTTTAACCTCCTTTTTAACCTAGTTTTTAGTCTAGCTTTTATTAAACTGTTTTTTTCTTTGTTCCTGGGGGTGCATGTGGCTGACAACCTGCCCTGGTCCCTGCACACCTCCTCTCTGGTGAAAAAGGCTCATCAGTGTCTACATTTCCTGCGGCGGCTGAAGAGGGCTCACTTCAGTCCATCCATCCGTACCATCTTCTACAAGGGTACCATAGAGTGTTCTGATCAGCAGCATCTCTCTCTGGTATGACAACTCTAACACCTCAGACATAAAGGCCCTAAGGAGAGTGATGAGGACAGCAGAGAGGACTATTGGGGTCACACTGCCACCTTTAGAGGACAAAAGCGCATGCTGGCCAAAGCAACCAGCATCCTGAGAGACTCCAGTCACCCCTGTCATAGACTGTCTCATATTCATCTACATTAAACTTTTCCTTTTTTTGTTCTTTGTTGTTCCTTTATCATGTTTCTTCCTTTTCTTTCTGTTGTTCTGCATCCACACTTGTTCTTCTTATTATCAGGTTGTCAATCAACTGTGAAGCACTTTAAACTGATTAACCTATATGAAAGCTGCTGTCTAAATAAAGTTTGATTGATTGATTGATTTAGAAATAAGAGAGAATTATTTCTTCAGTTTTTTTTCTCCAAAAGCTTATTTCCCGGAGGCACAGATGAGGACTTAGTTAGTTTTTATAGTGCTAGTGTTTTATACATTTATTTAAATCTATGTTCTTTACTATTCTTATGTATGTGCTTTTATCATATTCATCATCCTATTAACTTAGCTTTTCATGTTATTAGTAAATGTATGTGCAGTACTTGTATATTGCTTTAATAGTATGTCTCAGCTTGAAAACACATATTTCATCATGTGTAAATGGCTCATTGGCTGATATGTTTGTATTTTGTCTGTATTTGAACCTTAAGTCAAATCATGTGAATGTGGCTAAGTGCATATTTGATTTGAGACACAGCTGTGACTTTCAGGATTTACAGTACTTGATAAAGTTCACATCCATAATTGGGTGAAGAGTGTAGAATTCCCCACTTCCTACCCGTCTCTCCCTCTCATATCATCCCCCCACTCCCTCCTTTCGTCCATCCATCCCCTTGTTCATAAAGGGGCCTAAGGGAGGTGTCCAGTGATGAGGGCTATCCATCACACACACACACACACACACATGCAGACACACACAAAAAGACATTGATTCACATGTATAATGTGCAGACAGCATGACTTCATACTGTCTCAATATTGATACATTAACAGTACACAGCCCATGTTGTTGCTGTCCACACTAAGTAACACACTAAGTAAAGCTGTTTAAGAAAATTAGCAAAAAGCATTTTAAAAAATGTATTCAATCCAATTCCGACAGAAAAATATGCTGGTAAATGTAGGCCTTCCTCTTTCTCACATCTAACAGAATAAGATCTTGGGTCAAATCAAATTAAACTGCATGAAGCCACCAACCCTCTTCTCGACTATATACAACACAGATAAGCCAGTCAAAAACTGTACTTTACTTCTCTGTACCTGCATATGCTTGATTTATCCAATGACATCTGAGTAAAAAGATGACTCAGACTCTGATAAATTAATTCAAATCTTTTGATGTTGAAAGTCTGTTGTTATAAGTAAAATCATGTTATGTATCCACATGTATTGTAAATGGAAAAAGTGTCAAGGTTGTTGTCAGTCTCTTCATATGCTCAGTATATAGTCAGTATATAGCAGGGGTTCTCAACCTTTTGCAAGCTGGGCCCCCCCAAAGCTGGTTCATTGCAGTTGGGGCCCCCCCTCCTCCCGGTGTCACCCTCCCTCGCGGCCCCAACCCCACTACACCACCTTGCATAGATAGATAGATAGATAAAATAATAGATTTGTTATTTTTAGGCCCACACTATTATTATTATTATTATTATTATTATTATTATTATTATTATTATAATAATAATTATTATTATTATAATCATCAGGTAGGCCTATCATCATTACTAGGCTATTGTTATAACTGGCAGTAGCACCAGACTTCTAATGTGAGCTTGCAGGCATTATTATTATTATTATTATTATTATTATTATTATTATTAGTAGTAGTGATATCCCTATTATCATTACTAGGCTAGCTATATAATTATAGTTACATGCTTTGCTGTTATTATTATCATTATTATTATTATTATTATTATTATTATTATTAGTAGTAGTAGTAGTAGTATTATTATTATTATTATTGTTATTAGCTATCATAGGCCTATTATCATTACTAGGCTATTGTTATAACCGGGAGGTAGGCGAGACCTGAGCCTGCTTTGCCTTGCAAAGATCCTCAATTCTTGGTGCAATGTCTGATAAACATAGCCTCAAATCATCCTCAATTTGTGCACGATTCCGGTATTTCGTTTTGAGTGCAATCATTTTCGAGAAGCCTGCCTCACACAAATATGTCGACGCGAAAGGGAGGAGAATCTTCAATGCGACGTCACAGAGTTGAGGGTATTCCTGCATCAATGCTGCCCAGAATGACGAAAGAGGGCAGGAGGTGAAACGTTCCTTCAGCCTACTGTCACTCTTCAGCTCAATAAGCTGTTCCTGCATGTCAATTGACAGCTCGTTTGCTGTGCACACAAATGGATCTCGAACCCACGCGAAAGAGCGATAATCCTCTTTGAAATACGTCGCAAATTGTTGTCTCATTGCAGACAGGTGCTCAGACGCTGACTGAAATAAAGAGGTGAAATCGTGTGACGTGCCTGCATCAGTGATAGTAGTGATAGATTGTAGTAGTCCAACCACTTGCATTTTCGACATGGGGATTTTCGCGATTTGTTTTTAATGATTTTTTTTTTATTTTTATGATTTTTCCCTCCATCCTGTTGCCCCCGGAGAGTGTCCCACCGGTTGAGAAACACTGGTATATAGTATATACTATACAACAAAACTGAGTTCCTTCAATGTACACAGTAAGAACACATACACAAGCTATTACTACTACTACTACTACTACTACTACTACTACTATTACTACTACTATTACTACTACTACTACTGCATCTACTACTACTACCACTACTTGTATTACTTGTATTACTACTATTACTACCACTACTACTACTACTACTACTACTACTACTACTACAACTATTAGTACTACTACTACTACTACTACTACTACTACTACTAATATTACTACTACGCGCACTGGGCAGGTTGTTACCTCATCACTGTGTCCATTGTCCTCTGCTTGCTGTCAGTCCCACAATGAAGTGGCCTCCATCATTCACAAATGAATCTATGACTCCACATGTGCAACTGTGCAGCTTCAGCAGTCTGAGTTAGTCATATCAAGTGATATCACATTTACAGTCTTTTTAGCATCAAATTCCCTCTTAGTGTTTCCTGTTGAGCTGTGGTGGAAGTATAGTAACAAAAAGAGGGACTTTGGTACTAAAATCACTGTAACATTGAAACATAGAAGACTTGATTTGACTCATTTGGATGGCTGAAGCTTCATATTAGCTTCAGATCAACTTTTAAATACATTTACACACTTACATTGTTAGTGCATTATGAAGGGATCTTCTAATGGTCATTATGAACAGAAGGAATGATTACAGCAAGAAAAAAACACTTCATGGTCATTTGAACATGACAGAAATAAATACTTATTCACTATGTCCACTGCCCCCAGCTGGCCAACAAACAAAGGTTAAAAAGCCTCATTATACTGTTGTTTTAGTGTTTAAATTTGTCACATTTGGCCTTCGCCTATGATGTCACAGTACCACTTTGGAGATAATAAAACACAAGTTTTCATTTAAGAACGTGTCCTACACCTGTTCTTTTCCCCTCTACTCCTTTTTCTTTTATGTATCTTTCTCCATATTCCCTCTCTCTCTCTCTCTTTCTCTCTCTACATCACATCTCCCTCCTTCTCTCCTTCTCTATCATATTTCTCCATTAGGCAGGATTTTTAACCACCTCTTGTATCTCCTATTAAAGAAAGTTCTGCATCGTTTACCACGACTGGCTATCAGTCACTGTCACAGAGCTACAGCTCTTACACACACACACACACACACACACACACACACACACACACACACACACACACACACACACACACACACACACACACACACAAAGACACAAACTATACCCAAATAGATATACGAAGGTACACAAATAAATGGGTCCATGTACACAATGCTTAGCCAGAAATCCCCATCATGCTCTCTCTCACACACACACACACACACACACACACACACACACACACACACACACACACACACACACACACACACACACACACACACGCACACATACACACGCACACACATTCACTCACACACATGCACTCACACACACAAACACACACACAAGGCAACAATGTGGCATGTAAGGGTCCATTTGTCACTGTGGTAACGCCTGACTGTGTCCGAGGAGAGAAAGAAGGGATGGTGAGATATAAATGGAGACAGAGGGATGAATAAGAAAAAGAATAAGAAGCTAATAGAGAAAAGGAGAGAGAAAGAAAGAGAGAGAAGGGTGGACAGAGAGAGAGAAAGCAGTGAAGGAGGAGGGTCAGGGGGTTAAGGATGGAGGTGTGGAGATAGGGAAGGGGAAAGTGATGGAGGGAGGTATGGGAGGAGGAGGAGAGAGAAGGTATCATTAGTCCTCTTTAGCTTCCATTATGAAGATTAAAGTGAAGACTGCCTGTTCGTCTTAACCCTTTCCAACCCTTCTGCGTTGGACCCAGAGATTCCAGCTCTGCCTCAGGCACTATGGAAAGACGCTCTAAACCAGCGGTTCTCAACCTTTTTTTGGCCAGTGACCCTTCTATCCATTATCCAGGTCCTTTACAGCTCCCCAACAATTAAAACGTAGGTTAATTGTCTTCCCTGGGTATTCATGTTGATTATTATTCAGTGGTATATCATTAAAAAATTCATTGAATGTTAAACAACTAATTTAATTTGACTGGATAGTTGCAATATCATCATCATGTGAATAGAAATTTGATGTACAAACTTTAATTAAGTCTTGTGATCGCAAACAGCAGCCAATCAGAAGGTAGTAATTTGGTGCCGGTGCCAAACGTTCTTATTAACTGTTCAATGGAAAACATCAGCAGCCAACCAAAGAAAAAGGTTGGAAAAAAAGCAGAATGATATGTATCCATAGCCTAAGTATACAACAGAAAGCTGGCACCAGTTTACTGATATGATTATTGTTTTTTTATGATTCTATACAGCTGATTAAATCATTGGACATGGAAGGAGTTATTGTGGGACTGCGGAGTTTTGTCTGTTAGCATGGCTGCTCAAGAGGGTTTATCTTCTTGATTTCATAACATTTTCATAACAGCTTGTTTTTTTTGTTGGTTTAAGGTCCTTCTAACTGCTAATGCGAATGACCTCGTTCCCTTTAACTGCACTTTTGCAGTTCTTTTTGTATTGTCTTCAATTTTCTGTCTCTTCTTGGCATTGATCAGCACTCAGCTGGTTGATACCAAATATTTAATATAGAGATGGATAAGTATGTATCAGCTAGCTGGCTACCATCATCAGGTTTGGACAGGCCTACATATAAAACTAACTTAGATAATACAATCTACATACATTAGTCATGAGTCCTTCATAAAATCTGACCCATACACTTGTTTTAATTGCAAAAAGTCTTGCTATGTGACAAATTATTGTAGTATCAAGGTTACAGTTTAAACTACACTGAGTAGTACTGTACCATCTAAAGGTATCCACTGAATGGAATAATGTCAGCTATAACCACCACAACATGTTTTTAAGATTGCTTTATTTTCTGAATGGTCAGCATACATTAAGGGTACAATCTTTTAAATCATAATGGCCAGTTCACTCCATTAAGAACATTTTATAGGGCAAAGTATCTCATGTTTTTCAAAGAAAGGGCACTTCAGTATGTTTTTCTCCCACACATAATTTTTCTTTCATTGAAAGGGTACCTAATTCTGCACTCTTTTATGATAAACTTCACTAGAAGGGCACCTGAACAGCCTTTCAGCTCGACCTTGTTACAACAACTCATAGCTCAACAGCTGTGTTACATCTCTGTTGAGGTAGTTTTCAGGGCACTATCACATTTGCCACATCTGACCCCCTGAGTATGCCAGTGAACCTAATACAAAGAAAATACCTGCACAGATTTACTTCATTTCTAAGACATGTCACTGTTTTAAATCCTGGGGTGTCTAGACCTTAAAAATGTATCTGTATCTGTATCTGGAAGGTCCAACTTGCAATGTGTGAGTGGACCAGTGAGGGAGGCCACTAAGACACCTGTGACACTTGTGAAATAGTTCCAAGCTTCACACCATCCAGCCAAGTGAGGAGCACTCTCCAGGAGGTAAACATATCATTATCCAAGTCTACCATAAAGACTTCACCTCAAGAATAGAATGGCCAGATTAGACATGCCAAAACAACATCTAAAAAGCCAGAAAAGTTCGGGAACAGCTTTCTTTGAACAGATGTAACTCTGATCAACCTGAACCAGAATGAATGGAAGAAAATGGTGTGGACAAGGCTTGGAAACGGCTCATGATTCAAAGCATACCACAACATCTGTAAAACAAGATGAAGGCAATGTGATGGTTGGGCATGCATGGCTTCTAATGGCAATAGGTCATTAGTGTATATTGATGATGTGACAGAGGACAGAAGCAGCTGGATGAATTCTGAGATGATATACTGTCTGCTTAGATTCACCCAAATTCAACCAAGGTCATTGGATCATGCTTCACAGTACAGATGGACAATGACCAAAAATATACTGTGAAGGCAACCCAGGAGTTTCCTAAAGCAAAGAAGTGGAATAATCTGCAATGGACAAGTCAATCTCCTGATCTCAACCCCATCTAGCATGCATTTCACTTGCTGAAGACAAAACGTAAGGCTGAGAGACCCACAAAAAAACAACAACTGATAACAGCTGCAGTAAAGGCCTGGTAAAGCACCACAAAGAAGGAAACCCAGCATTTGGTGATGTTCATGACTTCAAGATCTCAGTCATTGCCTGCAAAGGATTTTAAAGAAACATTTTATTTATGATTATTTAGTTTGTCCAATTACTTTTGAGCCCCTGAAATAAGTGGACTGTGTATAAAAATTCGTGCAATTCGTAACATTTTGAAACCATCTTTTTGTCCAACCCCTCAAAAACTTCAATCATACTGTATCTTGATTGTTTCATTTCAAATCTATTGTGGTAGTCTACAGAGCCAACATTACAAAAACTGTGTATGGACCTAACTGTATATGTAGCAGTGATTTGTCCTTAACTTGAAAAATATGAAGAAAAATGAATCAACAAACTCAAAATCAAACGGCCACTAAAGCACCTCAGGAATGAATCTTACACATGCAAGGAAAAGAGTTATTGTCCAGGTAAGCATGAAGTTTCTTTTGGTTTATTTGAACATTTTCTCCAAGCAAATAGACAAAGAACGATAGCATCTGTCACCTCTCATGCCCTGGTAAAAAAACAGTGCCTGCTGGTCCTATATCTGCCTACCTATAGAAATTGATTCAACTATGTACCTTCAAAACAAAAGCATTACCCAGTACTCAAATTAACTAAAATTATACTAATATCCTAATATACTAATTCAGCTATATTCTTCAAAACAAATAACAACAAAAATAAATTAATGTTTAATCATTAACAAGAACAACAAATAGCTCCAACACTACAAATCCTATTTGAATTAATTTAGCTTTTACTAAATGGCTCTTTTTCTTTTGATCAGTGTATCACAAAAACTACCATCAAATCTATTCTGATGCATCTTTGTTGATGCTTTAAGACAATAAAACATAAAGCTTTCTGACGATGGTGAATACTTTTAATAGGAACTGTGTCTAAAAATCTTTCATACTTTCTCCATTTGTTGTTTGGAAATAAGTTTGTTGTAATAAATCTGATAATATTTCAGATGCCCATTCACCTCCAATAGAAAAATCCACATAAAATATTTTAGTAGCATTCCTGCTGGCTGGTGAACACAGGAGTCTAATCTTGAAGCTCACCATGCTGGCTCAGAGGAGTTCCTATTCATATCTCCATTGAATCCCCAAGAAGAATCTAATTGCCCTGTTGTAGACATGTCCACCTCATTCCTGACACATCATCTAAAACAGGAATATGGAATATGTAGAATGACCTCTTAGCAAGCTCTTAGAGCTTTCAGATAATGCTTCTACAGGCTGGAGCATCAATGTCTCCTCCAGAGGGCGCTAATGTGCTGATTAAAACTCCTCACTTACACTATGCAACATCTAGTTTTGTAACACTCGTGTCTTGACACTTGTCACTCAATGATGAACTCAGTGTTGCTTGAAGCTTGATCTTCCCTTGATATATTGTCATTCGAGTAGTGTGAAATGATCAAGAAGAGAAACTCCTCAGGAACATAAGAACACAGAGACGTCCTTCCAGTTTGACACTGACATTGTGAGATGCGTATTTCCCCATCTGTTCCATCAGACTGCTGCAGTGTTTTTAGATGTGATGTATTGTCGCTGTAATCAGTGTCTAAGCTTCCCATTCATTCTCATCTCATCAGTCACCATCCTGTGCATCCTCTTTTTGTTTCTCTGTCTTATTCCTTTTGATTTAGAGTCACTCCTTAGATTTTACAAAGGCATGATGTCATGTGGATACCAAAGGACGAATGAATAAACTTTCAGATCTTCATGTTGGTTCTTTTCAATGCTTTAAGCAGCGTAATCAAAAAGTGGGAATAAGAATAGTTTTTAGATTTACTTAAATACAGTTATGGGGTGCTTGCACTTTCCTAGTTCATGTTACTATATATCTCTACTCCACTATACATAGCCTATCTGACGGCTATAGTCCATATTTAAGATTAACATTGTACTAAAAAAATAAACATAATATTATAATATTGAATGCAACTAGAATTATGTTTTTTAGCCTTTATCCATACACAGTTATATGGATATAATAATATACGGTTGACTTTATTTCTAATATCTGTTTACAGGGTGATCCAGACCATTGATATGCTTCACTTGACTCCAAATGTTTACCTTTATGTAAGTATTACATTCATTAGCCCAGACACACACACACTCACATTCACATAGTGGACAGACTCATCTACATACAAGGAAAAAACAGCAGATTATTCTTGGGCAAGCACACACTCACACACAAAAACACAAACAAGCAGACACACACAGACCACACAAAACACAGGCTAATACATTTTAAGGATGTGCAGCAGATTGAGAGATCTCTCTCTCTCTTTCTCGCCCCCTTTGGACTGCTTCCTGATTTCTCTCCTCTGTTTCTCATGCATGAACACACACGCCAGCATGCATGCATAAAATAATGCAAGCATCCACACACACACACGCTTGAGGTTCACTCTTTCATGTAAATCACATCTCTGTTGGCTCCCCAGCTTTGTCTTTGTAGTCTTATGCAAATGACCAGTTAATAAATGCTGGCTAATGAATTCATTACATGCTATCTGACACACACACATGCACACATGCACACAGACACACAGACACACACACACACACACACACATACACACACACACACACACACACACACACACACACACACACACACACACACACACACACACACACACACACATACACACACACACACACACACACACACACACACACACACACACACACACACCTGATGTGATTTGCATAACAATAGACCAGCTTTGTCTCAATGTTACTATTCATTTAAGAACATGCATTTAATATATAATATAATATAATATAATATAATATAATTCAGTTTAATTTCTGTACATACAAACCGTATGTAAAATTTAATAAGATACATTTAAATCCCAAACATGTAAAAAAAAGTGTTAGATTAACGGCTATTTTCCAATACTTGAGTTTTAATTACAACAACTGAAAAGACTAATCTTGATATGTTTAGTAATTTGATATCTGTCCCCTAATGAAGGGAAAGCAGATCAAAGGGATTACTGAACCATTCACCCAACTTCCATAACTTTGACCCATAGTGTTCTTATTAATGTACATTCCTGTATAGTGTACTTTCATTCTAAGTGATCCATTATCAGCTGTATTCTTCTGGAGTCTTGCAGGAATAAGGTCATATTATCTACAGTATGTAATATCATATATTATGTGAAATTCCCCTGTGCTTCTTTATAGTGACCGCACTCAGTCATTTTCCATGTTCAACTAAATTCTTATCCATAACAATCCCACACATTCTATAATACCTATAATACACCACTCTCCAGTAGTGTGTATGCTGTATTGGTGATAGCCATTGCTTCCAGTATACATAGTGTACAGTATGTTGTGCTATAATTAAGAATTATATCATTGCTCACTGTGCATAGGGTGACAAATATGCCATATTTACTGGCATATTTGGTGGATTTTGGACTATACCTCCTTAGAATGAATGGGATTGGGATTTGTTGTGTAAGATAATAAAATGATAATTCCAGAGTGAAGTACAGCTCTTCAAATTTGTCAAACACTGTACTGCTCCTTTAATCAGCTATGCAGGTTAGCCAATTAAATAAAACTGATTTTTAAAAATATATTATTCTACATTTGAACTAGAAGCTGCCTTTGTGTAAATGAAACCAAACATTTTAAGGTTTATTATTTAAAGAATGTAATAAATGACCTTTCAGGATTATATAGAAGCAAGAGGTCAAAGGTCACAGAGCCTGACACTAAGAATGATAACAGAGCAGAGGGAAGACAGGACAGAAATGAGAATAAATGCAGAGGAGGAGTACAAAGAGTGTTCCTCTGTCTGTGGTCTCTCTTGCAGAAGCGAAACATTGACAGTGAAACCTGATAGAAAAACACCGAAAATTACCACCATGAATTATTATGGTAATGACCATCGCCTCAGGCTGTACCATGCAATAATACATTTATATATGTTTGTTCAGGCAGCAGTATGGTTCAGGTCAGTGTGTGTGTGTGTGTGTGAAGGAGGGGGGGTTATAATGAACATGATTTTTCATGCTTTCACTTTGTGTTGGAAGTCAGTATATTTTGCATTGTCACAACAATAAACTCTTTTCTGTCCAGTTTCATTCATTCTTTTTTTCACTTTGATGTTTTCTGATCAGAAAGTGAAAACCTGAAAAATGTTGACATGATAAAAGCACTGTTATTATTAAAAAGAACTTAAAGTCAAACCTACCTAAAATTTATAATTACCACATTTAATCAGCTAATTGTTTATGATCATGAGTTTAAGTCTTTTAAATAGATTAGTCTATTGTCCCGTGACTTAAAATTATATATATAGTGTATATATAAACCTTCTTTGTCTAGTTTGAAAAACCTACTTTGTAAATAATTATCAGTCTTTCCACATATATAAATGTATTATCACAAACCTGATACACAAGCACCAACCTCCACTAATTATAATGACCAGACACCAAAAATGAAGAGACATATTATATTATTAATTGTCTGTTTCTCGTAATGTGAAGGTCTAATTGCTGGTTGGAAAATACTGCATTCTTAAAAATTACTTTTGTTATTTATGTATCTATACACACAAGTTTAAATACACTGAAGACAGACAACCAAGGACATGACCTCAGTGTCCTCAATGGAAGCTACGACTACGTAGTTCATATCAATATCAATCAATTACATACCATACAGGCAATCTGGGTATGTGCACAGGGATCCATGAGTAGAAAGGGGAGAACAAAATGTGAGTTCCACACAAATACGACACATGGCTTGACCCATTCTCTTGATGTTGATAATTATGGTCACTGTTAGAAACCTGGTGTGTCTGAAATAAAAAAAAGCAGTAATAAGGTTTCTACCTGACACCAGTGTTATCCAATCGGAATAAAATAAAAGTTGTTTGCACATGAGCACATGGAACATGAGCTTCAGTGCCCAGGGGCCCCTAGAGATAATGCAGCCTTGGTAATAGTGGTATACAGGTGGTGGCCAACATTACAGTCAAAGCTCATAATTAAAGTCTTCTTTTCTGACAAAAAAGGACAGTCACCTCATAAAAACGTTGTCATCGCATCTCCTCTTTCTCCCTCATTGAAAAAACCCACAGCCAGTGCAGATTATGTTCATTTCAAAAGCTGAACACTGGATGTTTCCTCCTTCATTGTAAAGTCCATTCTCAGTGTTTGAGGCTTTAAGTTTCCACATCACACTTGGACCACCATTAGCCTTTAAGCCAGAAGTGATGTCACAAATCATGCTGGTGACAATAAGAAAACACATTTTTGAGTGGAAGGTGACTTTAACATGTGGATGTACCAGTATGATTTTACTGGACATCATGACCAGTTTTTGAGCCTATCCTAGCCTATCCTGGGAAAATGATATCACACATGAATTATTATTCAAATGAAAGTATTGTAATGTCTTTAAACTTGAGAGGAGAGATCTTTAAACTTATTTTCTATATAGACTAACACTCCTCCACAAACCTCACTCTGATGTTGCCTCATTATATTTATTTCATATGTTAATGTCTTGTCACAGTGGCACCTCCATGTGGCAGCAAGTGATAACAGCGTGACCCAGTGTCACCAGTGCAGCCTTAAATACTGTTTTCACATGTGCTGTTTCATTTCAAATACTTTTGATTTTTCACTCTCACCGTTTAACCCCAGAGCATGCTGGTAGCCCACAGGGACTGGCCAATCAGGAAGCAAGAGGGCCACGGGCACTTCCTGTCAGCAATCAGCACCGGCCAGGTGTGATGGATGGATATGACACACGCACACACCCACACACACACACACCCACACACACACACACACACACACACACACACACACACACACACACACACACACACACACACACACACACACACACTGTGTGAGTGAGTAGTTGAAGTTAACCAGTGCTTGGTGTGTGTGACACCACCATCCATTACACTAAAACAGGAGAGTGTGTGCCAAAACCTGACACTGCACAGATGCTCTGTGAGGGTGTGTGTGTGTGTCATATGTTTATTAACATTTGATTTTTGTCAATTCATGTTACTTACTTTTTTACTTACTTGTCCCCACTTCTTCTTCTTCTTCTTCTTCTTCTTCTTCTTCTTCTTCTTCTTCTTCTTCTTCTTCTTCTTCTTCTTCTCTCTCTCTCGCTCTCTCTCTCCCTCTCTCTCTCTCTCTCTGCCCTCTCTCTTTGGTCTCTCTCCCTCCATCTGCCATATTAATTCCTCTTTTTATACCTGTTTTGATTATTCTCCCTCCCTTTCCCCTCTGTAATTCTAAAGAAATTTGACTGAATTGATCACAAAATAATTTTGGACTGAGACAAAACAAGACATAATACATTATTTGATTATTTATTATCGTAATGAAAATAATTTCCCCAGAACTCTAGAATTACTTCCTAAAGTTATCCAAAGAAATGTTTATTTATTCCTTTATATTTACAACTGCATATTAAAAATGGTCCAGAAACTAGATATTGCTTAAGCAAGATCACTGCTGTGTTATTTAAACATCAAAACCTTAACTCTTAAATACTGTTCATACTCTGACTGATCAATAAATGTGTGATTAAACCTTTAATTCATGTTTC